>NC_045543.1:146924366-146936866 GCF_009769535.1 Thamnophis elegans | reverse complement strand
CCAATTACTCTTCTCCGAAGACAAAAGTCAGCCTGCGCGATTTGCAATCATCTGGAAGAAGAGAATAGGGGGTGGTGGTGGGGGGTGGAAGTATCTATGCATATTCTTCTTCCTCATTTATCTGGGGTGTAATCACCCCTTTTCAGAGATTCGACTCCAGTAATGAATATCAAACAATGAAGGTTGCTAAAAATAAATAAATAAATAAAAAATTAAGCACCTTGACTTCACCGTTCCACAAAAGCTTCCCTTAAAAGAAAGAAGAAAAAAAAACAACCTCAAATTTAGCAGAAAAAGTAGATTTATTTGTTCGCTGCGAAAACGTGACAAAATCAATGAGTGCCTTAGGAATGTTCCAGATAGAACGTCACTTAAAAGCGGAGGTGAAAAATGGAGATGCAGAGTTAGAGCCAAGGTGGCGCAGTGGTTAAATGCAGCACTGCAGGCTACTGCTAGATCAGCAGGTCAGCGGTTCAAATCTCACCGGCTCAGGGTTGACTCAGCCTTCCATCCTTCCGAGGTGGGTAAAATGAGGACCTGGATTGTTGTTGGGGGCGATATGCTGACTCTCTGTAAACCGCTTAGAGAGGGCTGAAAGCCCTATGAAGCGGTATATAAGTCTACTGCTATTGCTATTGCTATTATCCCCAATTCTGGTGTCTCTTGTTCTCTGGAAATTACAAAATCTATAGAAGGGCGTATCTGTCTCTTTCCCTCTCTTAAAATAATAATAAAAAAGCATATTTAAGGCAAATTTGGATACTGCGCCCCGTTCTGGTCACCACAACGTAAAAAAAAAAAAGTTGTTGAGACTCTGGAAAGAGTGCGGAGAAGAGCAACAAAAGAGGATTACATGGCTTCATGTTAAAACATATTGTGGGAAGCCACATACGCCCCTCCTAGAAGAATGAAATATTTTGAGGGATATTAAAAGAGATAGATTATTATATTTCCTAAAGGGAGAAATGGAGAAACATGTGTTTTTTTAGAGGCAGAAAGCAATCCCCACTTTCCTTCCTAGCTCACAGCAGATGTCAGCACTCAAGAGATAAAGAGCTTATTGAAAGAAGACAATTATCTAGATAGCTCTATTCATAAGCAAATGCCCTAAGACAAGAGCCAAAACAGGAGGAAAGCGATTAACTACAATAGGAATTAGCCAACACTGTTTCAGGACAATCCTTCATTGCATCAGTCTCAGAGCAGACCAAACTTCAACCAAGCGAAGCTCAGACAAAAACCTAGGATTTGTACTTTGCCTAGGGAGCCAGCTATGACCCCTACATAACCCCTACATGGACCCATGGGAGTCTGATAACAGCCAATAGAATATATGTTCTTGCACAGGAACAGGAAGCTCAAGTGCAAAAGCCCAAGAGAAGGTATAACCCCCCCACCCCCACCCCCCACTTTCATCTCCATTTTCTCAGCAGTGTCTTTCTCCTGGCTTGGGACTGAACCAGATGGATATTTCTTCCAACCTATGCAACAACTATAGTAGTATTCAGCCAGTAGATGGCAGTGTTTGCAAGTTTGGATCTATGATATATACTCTGTGCTTTCCTGTTTTAGTAGAGTTTCCTCTTTCCTGTTACAGTTAAACAGTTGAGCAGTAAAACACATGGTGACTGTGCTTTTTTGTTTGCTCTGTGCTGCTACATGTATAAACAGAATTTCTAACACTTAGCAATGGAAATTATCCCAGATTGGAAGTGAACTAGATGAATATTTCTCCCACTGTTTTGAAGAGCTCTGGGGTTTTGGTGAAGGGAATTGCTGAGGAATGGTAATAAACTCACTAAACCACTCTGTCTCTCTGTCTCTCTGTCTCTCTCTCTCCCTCTGTTTGTTTGTTTGTTTGTTTGTGTGTGTGTGTGTGTGTGTGTGAAGCACAGTGTACTTGAAATGCTCACCCATGATGAACTTAACTAAGTTTCCCTCAATTAACCCTCTTCCCCCAAGGGATTGCTTGCCACAACTCAACCATCTAAAATGTAGTTGGCTAGATCCTGGCTCAGCGCGGCCCCTGAATGACATCTCCAGCAATTATTTTGAGGAGAATGTGGAGGGTCTTCCTTGGGCCAAAATTCATGTGAAAGAATTTAGCTGCAGGAAAACTGTATAATTTGGTCAAGGGAAGCAAGCCATATTTATAAGGAACATTGTAGAAACTCTACTCTTTCCCCTGATTAGGGAAACCCACCGTGTCACTCGAAGCTGCAGCTCCAGGCGATGACTCAAAACTCCAAAAAAATAAAAATGAAAATTTCAAAACCTGGAATGAAGGAGAAAGTTCCTGACATTGAAAACAATTCAACAGTGGAACGAATTACCTTCAGAAGTTGTGGATGCTCCATCACTGAGGGTTTTCAAAAAGAGAGTTCAGAGCCTCTTGATAGAAATGGCAGAGGTGAACCTGTGGCATATGTGCACAGAGGTGGCACACACAGCCCTCTCTGTGGGCATGTGCACCATCGCCAGCTGCTCTTTCTGGTGCATGCAACTCAGGGGTGGGTTCCTGCCAGTTCCAACCTCTTCTATAGAAGAGGTTTCACAAATCTTCAGTGCCGTTTAGAACCGGTTCCAGCTCCCTCTCCCCTGCCCGTCCGCACATCATCAAGATGAAGAGCAAGAGGAGGAATTCTGGGAGTTGAAGTCCACAAGTCTTAAAGGTGTCAAGTTTGAACACCCCTGGGTTTTTTTTCTAAAGGGTTAGGGGTGCAAAGGTCTTGTAACTTGACATCTTTAAGGCTTGCGTGCTTCAAATGCCAGAATTCCTGAGCCAACATGACTGGAGGAGGAATTCTGGGAGTTGAAGTCCACAAGTCTTAAAGCTGTCAAGTTTGAACACCCCTGGGTTTTTTTTTCTAAAGGGTTAGGGGTGCGAAGGTCTTGTAATTTGACAGCTTTAAGACTTGCGTGCTTCAAATGTCAGAGTTTCTGAGCCAACATTTTGGTTGCTAAGCAAGAGCATTGTTAAGTGAGTTCCACCACATTATACAAGTTGGCCACCCCCACCGAGTCACATGACTGCCAAGCCACTTGCACCCAGTCACATGGCTGGCAAGCCACTCCCACAAAGCATATCACACCCACAGAAGAGGTTCTAAATTTTTTTGAAACCCACCACTGATGCAATTGGTCTTCTGCATGCGCAGGAGCCCCAGAAACCTGAAGGCCAGCTGGCCAGCATGCACATGTGCACTGGCCAACTGGTCTTCAAGTTTCCGGGGCTGAAGTTCATGCATGGGAACATGTGTGTTATGGTTTGGGCACTTGGTGTCGAAAAGGTTTGGCATCACTGGTATAGGGTCTCCTGCTTGAGCAAGGGGTTGGATTAGAAGACCTTCAATGTCCCTTCCTGCTCTATTGTGATTTGATTGATGATTGATTGATTGATTGATTGATTGATTGATTGATTGATTGAAAACTCATCTTTGTAAGCAGAGGGATGCCAACTTGTTGGATGGCATAAAGAAGCCTACAGAGATGCTGGAACAGATTGGGTAACTGAGAAACAAGTTCAGGATGATCAGTGTTTATGCCTCTCATAGTTGTTAGAAGAAGAAAAAGATGAAGATGATAATGATGATGAAAGAAGAAGAAGAGGAGGAGGAAGAGGAAGAAGATGAGGAAAAGAAGAAGAAGAAGGAGAAGAAGAAGAGGAGGAGGAGGAAGGAGGAGGAGGAGGAAAAGGAAGAGGAGGAACAAGAAGAGGAGGAGGAAGGAGGAGGAGGAAGAGAAGAGGAAGAAGAAGAGGAAGAGGAAGGAGGAGGGGGAAAAGGAAGAAAAACAAGAAGAGGAGGAGGAGGAGGAGGAAGAGGAGGAACAAGAAGAGGAGGAGGAAGGAGGAGGAGGAAGAGAAGAGGAAGAAGAAGAGGAAGAAGAAGAGGAGGGGGAGGCGGAGGAAGATGAGGAAGAAAAACAACAAGAAGATGAAGAAGAAGAGGAGGAGGAGGAAGGAGGAGGAGGAAGAGGAGGAACAAGAAGAGGAGGAGGAAGAGGAAGAAGATGAGGAAAAGAAGAAGAAGAAGGAGAAGAAGAAGAGGAGGAGGAGGAAGGAGGAGGAGGAGGAAAAGGAAGAGGAGGAACAAGAAGAGGAGGAGGAAGGAGGAGGAGGAAGAGAAGAGGAAGAAGAAGAGGAAGAGGAAGGAGGAGGGGGAAAAGGAAGAAAAACAAGAAGAGGAGGAGGAGGAGGAGGAAGAGGAGGAACAAGAAGAGGAGGAGGAAGGAGGAGGAGGAAGAGAAGAGGAAGAAGAAGAGGAAGAAGAAGAGGAGGGGGAGGCGGAGGAAGATGAGGAAGAAAAACAACAAGAAGATGAAGAAGAAGAGGAGGAGGAGGAAGGAGGAGGAGGAAGAGGAGGAACAAGAAGAGGAGGAGGAAGAGGAAGAAGATGAGGAAAAGAAGAAGAAGAAGGAGAAGAAGAAGAGGAGGAGGAGGAAGGAGGAGGAGGAGGAAAAGGAAGAGGAGGAACAAGAAGAGGAGGAGGAAGGAGGAGGAGGAAGAGAAGAGGAAGAAGAAGAGGAAGAGGAAGGAGGAGGGGGAAAAGGAAGAAAAACAAGAAGAGGAGGAGGAGGAGGAAGAGGAGGAACAAGAAGAGGAGGAGGAAGGAGGAGGAGGAAGAGAAGAGGAAGAAGAAGAGGAAGAAGAAGAGGAGGGGGAGGCGGAGGAAGATGAGGAAGAAAAACAACAAGAAGATGAAGAAGAAGAGGAGGAGGAGGGAAGGAGGAGGAGGAAGAGGAGGAACAAGAAGAGGAGGAGGAAGAGGAAGAAGATGAGGAAAAGAAGAAGAAGAAGGAGAAGAAGAAGAGGAGGAGGAGGAAGGAGGAGGAGGAGGAAAAGGAAGAGGAGGAACAAGAAGAGGAGGAGGAAGGAGGAGGAGGAAGAGAAGAGGAAGAAGAAGAGGAAGAGGAAGGAGGAGGGGGAAAAGGAAGAAAAACAAGAAGAGGAGGAGGAGGAGGAGGAAGAGGAGGAACAAGAAGAGGAGGAGGAAGGAGGAGGAAGAGAAGAGGAAGAAGAAGAGGAAGAAGAAGAGGAGGGGGAGGCGGAGGAAGATGAGGAAGAAAAACAACAAGAAGATGAAGAAGAAGAGGAGGAGGAGGAGGAAGGAGGAGGAGGAAGAGGAGGAACAAGAAGAGGAGGAGGAGGAAGGAGGAGGAAGAGAAGAGGAAGAAGACGATGAAGAAGAGGAGGGGGAGGAAGGAGAAGGAGGAAGATGAGGAAGAAAAACAACAAGAAGAAGAAGACAAAGAAGAAGAAGAAGAAGAAGAGGAGGAGGAGGAGGAGGAGGAGGGAGGAGGAGGAGGAGGAAGGAGGAGGAGGAGGAAGAAGAAGGAGGAAGAGGAGGAGGAGGCTACATATATTTGAGGGATTCTTCCAAAATAGTTTGAGGTGAGTCAAACTATTTTCCACGCACCAAAAGGCAAGATGAGAAACAATAGATGGAAACTAACCAAAGAGAGCAGCAACCTAATATAAGGGGAAATTTCCTATTGATTAGATTAGAGCAATCAACCAATGGAACAGCTTGTGGGTTATGGGTGCTCCATCACTGGAGGCTTCTAAGCAGAGAGTGGACAACCGATTGTTAGAAACGGTAAAGGGTCTCCTGTTTGAGCAGGGGGTTAGGCTAGAAGACCTTTAAGGCCCCTTCCCACTCTATTTTTCTATTTTCTGTGTTCTGTTCTATGGATGAAGGATATATAGGAAATCCAAGGGTTGTGATCTAGGCTAGAAAATTATGGGATGGAGGAATATTCTTGGAAGACAGCAATGCAAAACAATTTTTCAATATTTTTGCCAGGAAAATTACCTGGGGTCCCCAGGGATCAAACAGACTTTTCTTTATTCTGTTCCATCCATTTATTTGTCTGTGCATGTGAGTTTAAACTGGAGGGGAAAAAATTGCTTTATTTGTTTGCTTAGCATAGTCAGCTTTATATGCAAGTTATTGCGGCCTTGTACCTATTTGTCCATTTTTAAAAAGGTGTTTTGCATACAATTTTCCTTCCGAAATCTTTTTAAGTCTGTCTAAAGATGTGGGTTTTTAAAAACAGCTTTGATAAATTGGGGAACAACTTTAGGCTTGGCACTCCTGAATATATCATATTTCAAATGCAAACTCCTCTAAATAATCTTTTGAAGGTCTCAGCTACACCTGAAATATATCCTTTTTGAAAACATTTTTTTACTCCTTGCAGACAGCTGGTCATTTGCATCCTTTTAGAGGGTTGTTGAGGCCACTTGGAGGTTTATCTATGTCCTCAGGGTCACCTGAGTGGTGCAAATTGGGGTGGAGCCTTCTTGGCTGCACCATGTTTCCTGCCCTGTGTCCCTTCACTGCTGAAGACAGGCGCAGGCTGTTGTGGAGGCTGTTGTTGAGCTATCTATGTCAAAATTGCCCTTTCTCAACGGAGATGGAGGGATACGACATCCTCTGCCTCCAGTTGACAACACAGTCCTTTCAACAGTTCCAAGAGGGCAACTCCAAATCTCATCTAACAAATGCTCTGTCCTACACATTGGCAACAAAAGTCAGAACACCAAATACAAGCTGGGTGGATTCGACCTCGTAGACGACCCTCACTCTGTTAACGACCTTGGAGTGCACATCTCAAACGATCTAAGCCCCAGAGCTCACCGTGACAGCGTTGCCAAAAAGGCATTAAGAGTTGTTAACCTAATTTTGCGAAGCTTCTTCTCCAGTAACATTGTACTGCTAACTAGGGCATACAAAACCTTTGCCAGACCAATTCTCGAATACAGCTCGCCTGCCTGGAATCCACACTGTATATCGGACATTAATACGATTAAGTGAGTCCAAAGGTATTTCGCGAGAAGAGTCCTCCACTCCTCTATTCACAATAGAGTCCCTTATGCCTCCAGGCTTGAAATTTTGCGCCTTGACAATCTGGAACTGTGCCGCCTGCGGTCAGACCTAAGCACAGTACACAAAATTGTCTGCTACAATATTCTACCCGTCAGTAACTACTTCAGCTACAGCCACAATAATACACAAACAAACAATCGATATAAACGCAAGGTAAACCGCCCCAATCTCGATAGCAGAAAATACAACTTCAGCAACAGAGTTGGTCAATGCCTGGAATGCTCTACCTGACTCTGTTGTTATATCCTCAAACCCCCAAAACTTTAACCTTAAACTGTCTACCGTGGACCTCGCCCCTTTCCTAAGAGGTCTGTAAGGGGGCATGCATAAATGCACCAGCGTGCCTTCTGTCCCTGTCCTACTATGCCCACTTATTGGTACTCATTTCTTATGCATATACTTATACCTGCTTATACTTCTATGTTTTTATGTTATATTCATACTTATACTTGTTTTCTCATACATGCTGTCAGCATTCCAAATATCATGCAGAATTAAATCAGAGTCCAAGGCAGAGCTATCCTTAAAGTTCCAATTTAATAAGACAGACATATTGGCATCGTACTGTGGAATCCCAATACTGGTAGTTACATCGGATTCCCACCCAGTTGAAAGTTCATGATCTTGTCCCCACACCCACAAATCCATCACGTGGTCCAATCTTCTTCTTCCACACTGGCATCTCTACCCAGCTGGTTCCGGTCAGGCGCAGAGGTGCGGAGACCACAGATGACCTTGGGCTTCTAGAAAAGAATGACAACAACACATTCCACCATTCTACTCCTTTCTATTCCCCCCTCCCAACTATTACACTAATGATACAGCATAATGAAATAAGAGAGAGTGTGGCAGGCCAAAGATCCTAAAAGGAATGTAACTGCAGGCCTGACACATGCTTGATGAAGCAAATAAAATAAATAAATAAAGTAACAAACATTTGTCTGCAAGGAATATAAATCCTTCCGTTCCCCACCATCCAGTCAGAGCCGAAGAAGCTTCTTAGATGAGAAGCGAAGCCTTCAAAGAAAAAAAAACCAGACAGGTCAGTTGCCTGTTGAAAAGAAAGCACCATTAGTCATTAGTTCCCTTCTTCAGGGCCATTGTAACTTTGGTCACTAAACGAATATGTTGCAATTTGAGAACTACCTGTGTTATTTTCCTCCCAGATTCTTGGCAGGAGAAGACTGAGTGGACGAAACGTCTTCAAGGAAAATGGTCCAGTTGTCTATTGGAAAAAGCACCTTTGGGACAACCATGACCCAGAGGACTGAGAATCTCTACAGGCTTTTAACTGTACAATCTGGGATGAGGACCCTTGGAATGGGGTGGGAGTTGGAACGGATTTCCAGAGGGGGAAAAGTGCAGACTACAGGAACCATTTGCACCACTCAGGTGACCCTGAGGACAGAGATAAACCTCCAAGTGGCCTCAAGGACCGTCTAAAAGGATGCCAATGAGCAGCTGCCTGCAAGGAGCATAAATCCTTCCGTTCCCCACCATCCAGTCAGAGCTGAAGAAGCTTCTTGGATGAGAAGCGAAAGGTCTTCAAAGAAAATAAAAACCCAGACAGGCCAGTTGCCTGTTGAAAAGAAAGCACCGTTAGCCATTAGTCCCCTTCTTCAGGGCCATTGTAACTTCAGTCACTAAACGAATGGTAATAATTCGAGAGCTACTTGTGCTAATTGTCTCCCAGATTCTTGGCAGGACAAAACTGAATGGACAGGGGAGAAAAAAAAACCCCACCTTTCTGTTGTGTTTTTTCAAGGCCCTCGCAATGGAGAGCTGGAGAATTTCTGCTCTCCCCACCGCCTTCACCCTGTTTCATCTCTTAAGATAATGCGAAAACATTTTCCCTCGGAAAAAAAAAGAAGATGTTTATGCAACATCAGCATCAAAAAGACATTTTCTTGTTTTCCCTAATGACTTTATCAGACGTACAGCAACACAATGAAAGATGTTGTTATTCCCTTTGCTTTCCTTGATCTTTATGTTGTTGTTGTTGTTGTTTTTTCCTGTAGAAACATCATTAGTGAGGATAATAGCAGTGCCAGAACAGATTCGAGGCATTGGCCTGACGTTCCCGCCCATCCTAATGCAGGCGTAATCGCTTTGCCTCCGAGCTCCCACCCTGTATGTCAGCAGCCATTTCAAGAGAATAGGAATCAGGGAGCTGGGTGAGACCTTGGAGATCTTCTAGACCACCCCACTGCCAGAGGCAGAAGACCTTACATCAGGGGTCCCCAATCCCCTGGGCTTCGGCCCACTACCAAGCCTCAGCACATTTGGCTCATTACTAGGCCACAGTCTATTCGGCCCACTACCAAGACACTGCCTATTTGAGTGTTTGGGAAGCGTGCCAACCACTCCCGCAAATGGAGTTGTGCATACTTGTGTGCATGCCACCGCTCACACAGAACCACCCTCCCCCCTCCCACCTGTCCACCAAGCTGGAAAGATTGGGGCTGACTGCCTTGCATCATCCCATTCAAATGTTTGTCCAATCTTTTCTTGAAAACTCCCAGTGATGGATGCCAGGGACAAAGAACGAGGAACACACACTGAGTTGAAAGAACCGAAGGGTTTATCATTCTTACATATACGCAAGAATCTGGCCAACTAACAGTCAAAGCTAAATTGGCGTTAGATAAGGGTCAAAGTAATTCATGGGGGTGTCTGTATGTCTCTGGTGGGAGCATAAAGTTTCCAAACTGATGACACGTTTAACTCCACCTGCCAGTTTAGGCTGCTCCTCTCCTAAAATGGAACGTCCGCAACTCCAGGAGGAAAGTTGTTCCACTGTTTAGTGTCAGAAAACTTTTCCTTAGTTCCAGGTTGCTTCTTTCCTTGATTAGTTTCCATCCATTGCTTCTTGCCCTGCCCTCCGGTGCTTTGGACAATAGTTCGACCCCCTCTTCTTTGTGGCAGCCCCTGAGATATTGGAAGACTGCTCTCATGTCTCCCCTGGTCCTCGACCTTTCTTCATATGTTTTAGCCTCCAGCAACCTAATCCTAATTCTAACCCTAATCCTCACCCTCACCATAGCCCTAACCCTCACTTTAACCCTAACCCTACCCTACCTTCAGAGGTAGGTTTCACAGAGGTTTACCACCAGTTTGCCACATGTGTGTAACTCGCCTTGTGAGCATGTGTGCCGCATATGTGCGGCCTTCAGCGCTTGTGCATTGCTTGTGCATGCAGCTTACATACATGTGCATGGCTTTGAAAATGTGGCTAAATAGGATGGCATAAAGCCAGGGCAAGTGGCCGGGCTCACCCACAGGTTTCCATTATTGGTTCACTCAAACCAGCCCAAACTGCCTGAATACCACCTCTGCCTACCTTACCTTATCATCTTGCCATGTCTTGTCATGTAATCTATTTTATCTTTTAACTTATCATCATGTTATCTTCTCATCTCATCTCGTCCTGTTCTGTCCCATCCTGTCCCATCCTGTCCCATCCCATCCCGTCCTGTCCCATCCCATCCCATCCCATCCCATCCTATCCCATCCTATCCCATCCTATCCCATCCTGTTTTGACCCCCTGACCTGTGAATAAACCAGAACATAGGCTTGGTTGTTTGCCACTGGTCAATGACTGAGATAACAAATCCTTTGGCTGAGGGCCCAGGCAACTCATGTTCAATAGAGTAACTCTGTAGCAACCCAAATAATTCAAACGAAGCAACGCAGGTAATCCAAACAAACAGGCACGGCTAGAATACACAGATAGATTTTCTTAACTATTAATTCGAACGGTTGTTTCCTGCAAATGTCCCCTCCCAATGCCTCACCTATAATCTCTCTTGGGAGGGGCCAATCAACAACCAGCTGGGCTTAATCATCTTCTGTGAGTCTACCTACAGAGGTGCTGTTTCCGTTTCTCAGCCCTTCTCAATCTAGCATCAGGGACAAACTGCCTTTGATCTTCCCCACTGCTCCATGCCCCAGGTGCCTTGTGGTGGCCAACCAGCCTCTCTGGTCCCTGCTCTGAGTCTGAACCCTGCCCAGGGTCCTCCACATTGTCCAGAGCTGACTCATAGGGTTCCTCGCTATCGGAGTCCATCAGCAGCTCAACCGGATCCTGCTGGGCCACAACACCATCCTATTGTCTCTTATCTCTTATCTTATCTCATCTCATCTTATCTTACAAGCAGTACTAACACTTCATGTGATCTTGATTCTATCCCTCTATTAATGCAACCTACCACTGCATTGGCTGTTTTGGCGGCGGCTGCACATTTGCTGGCTCCTATTGAAGTGATTATCCATGAGGATTCCCAGATCCCTTATGAGCACTGACAATGTACTAATTGTCAGTACTGACAAATCCAACCAATCTCTGTTACTGGACAGTCTTGAGAAACCCAAGAAGTGGTTGAGCTTGAGATTGCAGTTGCCCTACGTCTCAAAGGTGTTTTTCCAGAAGTCAACTTGACTTTCTTGTCATCTCCCTCCTTGAAAACATTTTGCTTCTCATCCAAGAAGCTTCATTCATTCATTCATTCATTTATTGAATTTCTATGCCGCCCAATCCCAGAGGACTCTTGGAACACCATTCCAAGCTTCTTTGAACACCATTTCCCCAGAAGTCTGTATGGCTTCAAACCAGGGGTGAAATGCTACCAGTTTGGACCGATGTGCCTGAACCGGTAGCAAACAAAGCTACCAGTTTGCCCGAGCTTGTAGTAAAAAAGAAATGCTACCGGTTCGAGCGAAGCAGTATTTCTGACAATCAGCTGTGCCGCGTGATTTATATTAGCTAGAAAGCAGGAAATCCACCATCTAATTGTCTTGGTGTGCAGTGCCCTATAGCATCGTTTTGAGGGTAGGAGTTGAAACATTTTATGCCCAGGATGTGAGGGGTCTGTAGATATTTTCACAGCCCTCTTTTTGACTCCTGCAGTGTGCAGGTCCTCCATGGAAGGCAGGTTGGCAGCCACTGTTTTTTCTGCAGTTCTGATTATCCGTTGAAGTCCGTGTCTGTCTTGTTGGGTTGCAGAGCCAAACCAGACAGTTATAGAGGTGCAGATGACAGACTCAATCATTCCTCCACAGAACTGAATCATCAGCTCTTTGGGCAGTTTGAGCTTCCTGAGCTGGCGCAAAAAGAACATTCTTTGTTGTGCTCTTTTGATGACGTTTTTGATGTTAGGCGGCCATTTTAGGTCTAAATCATGTGGCACAGCGGATTTCCCTCCCCTCCAACTTGCTGTTCTACTTACTTTTCAGGTGCCCTCAGTAGCAGGCTCCGCCCACCAGCCTGGACATCATCATGTTCATTTTTGATGCTCTGCTCCCGCACAGAAGGTCCAGCGCATGCACAGAGGTGGCACATACGCTCACATATGCGAACTGGTAGTGAAGGTAAGTAGATTTCACCCCTGCTTCAAACCTTCTGTGTTTCTGTAAATCTTCAAAACTTGGCTCATCTGGCACGCCTTGAAAGTTGGAGGATTATAACCCACTTCTGATGCAGGCTTCGTGTCTAATGACTATAAGTTGCTTTTGATTTAGATCTGGATTCTCTTTGCCATGTCATTGAATGTCATCATTCATACTTTTATTTATTATTTCTGTTGCATCATTGTGTTTTAATCCTTCTTTTT
>NC_045543.1:146889366-146921866 GCF_009769535.1 Thamnophis elegans | reverse complement strand
TACACCCTCTTGCAAAATCAGGCATTGAACTCCTGGCTGCACAGGGACTTTGGGCAGCCTTTTTCAAATGGGCATCAATGCTTAGCAGTTAAACGTATTTACTGCTTTATGGTGCTTCACAGCCCTCTATAAGTGGTTTACAGAGTCAGCCTCTTGCCCCCAACAATCTGGGTCCTCATTGTACCCACCTCGGAAGGATGGAAGGCTGAGTCAACCTTGAGACAGTCAGGATCGAACTGCTGGTAGTCAGCAGAATTAGCCTGCAATATTGCATTCCAACCAATGTGCCACTATGGTTCTCTCTCTCTCTCTCTCTCTCTCTCTCTCTCTCTCTCTCTCTCTCTCTCTCTCTCTCTCTCTCTCTCCCTCCCTCCCTCCCTCCCTCCCTCCCTCCCTCCCTCCCTATCATCCATCTATCTATCTATCTATCTATCTATCTATCTATCTATCTATCTATCTATCTATCTATCTATCATCTCTGGCATCCGCCTACCTCCTACCTACCTACCTACCTATCTACCTACCTAGTCTGCCTGCCTGCCAATCATCCATCCATCTATCTATCCATCCATCATCCATCCATCCATCCATCCATCCATCCATCCATCTATCATCTATCTATCTATCTATCTATCTATCTATCTATCTATCTATCTATCATCTCTGGCATCCCCCTACCTACCTACCTAGTTTGCCTGCCTGCCAGTCATCCACCTCTATCCATCCATCATCATCATCATCATCTTCATTATCTATCTATCTATCTATCTATCTATCTATCTATCTATCTATCTATCTATCTATCTTTCTATCTATCTATCTATCTATCATCTCTGGCATCCACTTCCCTCCCTCCCTCCCTCCCTCCCTCCCTCCCTACCTACCTACTTACCTACCTAGTCTGCCTGCCTGCCTGCCTGCCAGTCATCCCTCTCTCCATCTCTCCATCCATCCATCCATCTATTTATCTAGCTATCTAGCTATCTAGCTGTCATAATAACCCTAGCACTTAGACTTATATACCACTTCATGATGCTTTACAGCCTTCTCTAAGCAGTTTACAGAGTCAACCTATTGCCCCCAACAATCTGGGTCCTCATTTTACCGCTTTCAGAAGGATAGAAGGCTAAATCAGGATCGAACTCCTGGCAGTTGCAGAATTAATCTGCAATGCTGCATTCTAACCACTGCGCCACCCCTGGCTCATCATGCAGATATTCAGTTATAACTTGAATTTTCTTTAGTAAAAATAGCCATTGTCCATTTTCTTTGGGATATCCTGAATTTATCCTAGTATAAAACTAGGAGATCGACTTGGGACGATTAACCTCATGGAGATACTGAGTCCAGACTAGAACGCATTGTCTCCTGGTGAGTGGCCCAAAGTCACCCAGTTGACTTTAATGCCTAAGATTGGGCTAGAACTCTGAAGAAAAACATCTTTAGTAAAAATAGCCAGTATCCATATTATTTGGGGTATCTGGAATTTATCCTAGTAAAACTAGGAGATTAACAAGGGATAACCAAACTCATGGACATGCTGAGTCCACACTAGAACTCACCATCTCCCAGGGAGTGGCCCAAAGTCATCCAGCCAGCTTTTTTCCCCTAAGGCAGGATTAGAACTCCCCATCTCCCAATTTCTAGTCTGATGCCTTAACCATTACACCAAACCTCACCATTTGCCAAACCATTATATCAAACCATCTCACCAAACCATTCCAAGAAACTGAAACAAATACTCTTAATCTGAGCGTCCAAGAAATGATTGACACAATGGAAGTCATCCATCCTGTGGGAAAGTAGAAAAATGGTAAGGCTGCAGAGTTTGTATGATGTAATGTGAGATGTGATAAGACATGGATGCTAGAATTCACCATCTCCTGTCTATGGAGATTCTCAGCCATCCAGGTCAAAGATGCTGTTTTCAAGGGACACTGGACTTTCTGATTTTTCTTTGAAGATGTTTCACCTCTCATCCAAGAAGAGTCTTCAGCTCTGAAGAAAAGCTGAAGAGCTCTTAAGAAGAGCTGAAGAAGCTTCTTGGATGAGAAGTGATACGTCTTCAAGGAAAAACCTGAAGGTCCAGCTGCCTTTTGAAAGAAAGCTCCTTTGGGATCTTCATCTCCCAGTTTCTAAGCCAGGATCTTAACCACTACACCAAACTTGCTCTCAACCACTACATCAAACCACTACATCAAACTGGCTTTTTTTTACATTGCCACAATGTAAAAAAGATGTGGAGACTCTAGGAAGAGTGCAGAGAAGAGCAACAAAGAGGATTAGGGGACTGGAGGCTAAAACATATAAAGAACGGTTGCAGGAACTGGGTATGTCTAGTTTAATAGAAAGAAGGGCTAGGGGAGACATGATAGCAGTCTTCCAATATCTCAGGGGTTGCCACAAAGAAGAGGGAGTCGAACTATTTTCCAAGGCAGGGTAAAACAAGAAGCAATGGGTGGAAACTAATCAAGGAGAGAAGCAACTTAAAACTGAGAAGTTTCCTGACAGTGAGAACAATTAACTAGTGGAAAAACTTGCCTCCAGAAGTTGTGAATGCTCCAACATTGGAAGTTTTTAAGAAGATGTTGGGTAACATTTGTCTGAATTGGTGTCGGGTTTCCTGCCTAGGCAGGGGGTTGGATTAGAAGACCTCCAAGGTCCCTTCCAACTCTAAAAAACATAAAGTGGATTGACTTCTAATTTCTTTTAAGATCCCATTCACATGACCTGCTACCACCCTACAAGTGGTGGATTCCTGTAGAAAATAGTGGAAGGGTGGAAACCATTATTTATTGGTAGCACTCTGTTGGAGCAACATGCCTGTGCCTCTTGTTTCCACCAATGAAGTGAAACTCCAAGCAGGAGACAGCCATTCTCTTGCCAAAATGGTTGCGGTTATCAGCTGCACGGACCCCCTAATTAGAGATAAGGTCAAGAACAGCGTTTGCTGTTTCAGCAAACCTCCAGAAACTAGCAAAGATCAACAGCTTCCTCGCTTGTGTGAAAGGGCGATGGCTTGCAACAAGCACAGTTCATGTTGTTTAAGCCGCTTAAAAGTTAATCACATTGAAAGCCAGGTGGGCAAAATATCCCTCTTACCTCCTCTGTTCTCACCAGGTCATCATTGTCAAAAATGTGACAAGAAATGGATGCTAACGGGATGTCAACCCAAGATTCATTTACCTATAAAATAGACCGGTGCCTTGTGATCACACAGGGTGTCAATCTTAACTCGGCTCCAAAAAGCCAATGAAACTCTAGGTTGCATTAACAGAGGGATAAATGTCTAATGGTAGATTCTCAGTCATCCAGATCATGGTTGTCCGAAAGTTGCCTTTTTTAAGGAGCCGATGGATTTTCTGGTTCTTCTTTGAAGATGTTTCACTTCTCATCCAAGAAGCTTCTTCAGTTCATCACTGGTGGTTGTTTATTTTTTTAACAAAAAGATTTTGTTTTTTGTTGTTGTTACATAATAAAACATTCCTTTGTCAACAGTGTTGTCTGGATTCCCCCTTTAACGTTTCCACAAACACATATTTCATTCTACATTATTTTCAATTTTAGACGTACTACTTTTCTTCGTATTGTATTGTATTGTATTGTATTGTATTGTATTGTATTGTATTGTATTGTATTGTATTGTATTGTATTGTATTGTATTGTATTGTATTGTATTGTATTATTTGTATGCCGCCCTTCTCCGGGAGGACTCAGGGCAGCGAACAATTCAAGGGGGAAAAAGGGGAACATAAAAAGACAAAATACAAATAATAAAAGTAGACAACAGTCACACAACCATACATGTCGAGAGGGGAGGGAATCCATCACCCCCAGGCCTGCCGGCAAAGCCAGGTTTTGACGGCTTTTCGGAAGGCCTGGAGAGAGGTGAGGGTCCGAATCCCTGCGGGGAGTTCGTTCCAAAGGGCCGGAGCTGCCACAGAGAAGGCCCTCCCCCGGGTAGTAGCCAGGTGGCATTGGCTGGTAGACGGCACCCAGAGGAGGCCAACCCTGTGAGATCTAACGGGTCTGTGGGAGGTAATTGGCAGCAGGCGGTCTCTCAAGTACCCAGATCCAATACCATTTTCCAATATTTTCCAATTTTTAACATATATAAACAATGTCGTTTTTTCCCCTTCTCTTTAGAAATAAATCAACATCATGTCTTTTCCATCTATTTTCTATTAGCAACGTATGTCTTCAAATTCAATTTTTTATATGGTCAGCATTTAATATAATTACTTTACACATTTAGAAGTATTAGTATAGCTCACACGCATCCTAATTAAAACATACTATTACCTTGTTTACAGTATTTCATTTCGTTCTACTATATTATTACTATTCTACTAATCTCCTATTCCTAAATTTTCTTTTCTCTTTTTCTTCTTTTTATATGTCTTGTATCTATTCTTCTGATTTTTTTCTATTGCTTTTTCATAGATTGGATATTTCTCCCCCGAATTTCTCTTTCCCATCTCCCCTTATTTCTGTCTTTATTTTCAGCTAAATTCACTGGAGGAAAGGCTATTTTTGCCCTGCCAGAGGCTCAAGAAAACTCTCCAGAGAGAAGGGAAAGGAGGGGAGGAAGGAAGGAAGGAGAGAAGAAAGAGAAGAAAGGGGGGTAGGAAGGAGGGAGGGAAGGAGGGAGGGAAGCAAGGAGGGAAGGAAGGAGGGAAGGAAGGAGAGAAGGAGAGAAGAAAGGAGGGAAGGAAGGAGGGAAGAAAGGAGAGAAGAAAGGAGGGAAGGAAGGAGGGAAGGAAGGAGGGAACGTAGGAGAGAAGGAAGGGGGGAAGGAAGGAGGAAAGCAAGGGGGAAATGAAGGAAAGAAAGAGAAAAGAAAGGAGGGAAGGAAGGAAGGAGGGAAGGAAGGAAGGAGGGAAGGAGAGAAGGAGGGAAGGGGAAGGAGGGAGGGAAGGAAGGGGAGTAGGAGAGAAGAAACGAGGGAAGGAAAGAGGGAGGGAGGGAAGAAGAAGTAGGACCGTTGTAAGATAAGATGGATCTATGGGATGATAAAAAAGCAATCTTCAAGTATATTGTCAACAGTAGGGAAAAATTGTTATAAATACATATTATTAATAACAGTTATGAGATTATATAATTGTGAATGTATATATGAAATTGATTAAAAAAAAAACTCTCCGGAGCCTGGGGAGGGTGAAAAACAGGACTCCTGAGTACCAGAAGTCTGGATATGGACCCGTTTCTAGACTCCGGAGCCTGGGAAAGGCCATTTTCGTCCTCCTGGAAACTTGAGAAAATCCTCCAGAAGATGGGGAGGATGAAAATGCCCCCCCCCCCATGCTGTGGCGTAGAAAGCAGAGTAGGCCACGCCCCTATGGCCACGCCCACCCAACAACCAGGCAGAGAACGGGTTGCTAAAAATTTTCAATCCCACCCCTGCCCACCACCAAGAGAACCACGACACTTTAAATTCAATTGAAGTTTAGGGATATTTTTCAAGGGCAGCCCATTGTAGAACCCATTGCAGTAGTCAAGACCCTAGGGCACGAGGGAATGTGAGCAGAGATCGTCCATCCAGGAAAGAATGAATGAATGAATGAATTTCTATCCGTTAACATTCTTGTGCCGTGCGAAATGTGATAACATGAGCGTCGCTAGCGAGAGATGAGAAGAATTAAAATGAGAAGAAAGAAAATTGTTGGTCTGTTAGGCCAGGCGAAGTTAAACATAGCCAATTAATTTGCCTTTTTAATTTATGGAGATATTTCCGGGACCGTGAGCATTCGGGGGAAGTTCAAATATTAAAAGGGGACCTTTTTACCTGATGTTTGCAATTAAGGGATCCATTATTTGCTACTCCACACCCGGTAAATACAGTAAGAACTCTGGTCACCTCGGAGCTTCTACAATTATCGGCGAGCACAAATATCTGTCATTTTGCAGAGGTATTCGGATGGCTTGTTTTAATTACACGGAGCTTCTCCACCTCGACTAGGGAATTAAGATCAGATGCCCTCCAAAGAGACACAGTCTGAGCAGGGAAAGAGCCTGTTTCATTTGCAGGTGGCAAATTGGGGTGTTGGTGATATTTCGGGGTGTCATTTGACCCTCGCTGAATTGATTGATCTCTGAGCAAAACACAAACAAACGTAGATCCATATTTGAATCTCCCAGCAAGGTAGCAACAGTGACAGCATGCTAGTCTATAGGGCCTCGTTGATAACAGTAACAGAGTTGGAAGGGACCTTGGAAGTCATCTAGTCTAACCCCCTCCTCAAGCAGGAGACCCTCTACCATTTCAGGAAAATTGTCTGTCCCGGTCTCTTCTTCTTTTTTTTTTATGCTTTTGTTGGAAATTTTATTATTAAATATAGTTACATATTGTACAATTTTTGGTATGTAATCGCTGCTGTGTGGAATACATAAAAAGCAATAACTTATGTGCCAAATCTTTCATTTGCATTAAGGAGTTCTCTCTTGTACACACAGCACCATGTTTCTATTCCCTAGTAGTCAGTACTTTCACCGAATTCACATGTAACTTTTGACATTTTCACTCTGTGTAAAATAAAATAGTATGCTCCAGTCTCAAACTCCATATGTTTAAATAGATGTTTGCAGCGGCAAAGAGGAAAAGAAATGAAGGATTCCAATCACCCTACTTGCAATAAAAACCTCTTCTAAAACACCTTTCTAATAATGATTATTTACATGACTATGTCTCAGCAAGAATCCGGGGGGGGGGGGTGTTTTCACTTCCACAGACCCCCAAAGTCTTGGTGTCCCCAAAGCTCGGTCTCTTCTTGAACGCCTCCAGTGATGAAGCACCCACAACTTCTGAAGGCAACTTCTCTTCCATGGGTTAATTGCTCTCGCCATTAGAAAAATGTCTCCTTAGTTCTAGGTTGCTTCTCTCCTTGGTTAGTTTCCATCCGTTGCCTTCGAGTGCTGCTTTGAAGATTAGTTTGACCTCCTTATCTATGTAGGAGACCCTCAAATATTGGAAGGCTTCTATCATGTCACCCTTAGTCCAATCTCTTCTTAAAAACCTCCAGTGATGGAGCACCCACAACCTCTGGAGGCAAGCTGTTCCACTGGTTAATTGTCCTCCCTGTTTAAAAAGTTTCTTTTTAATTCCAGGTGGCTTCTCTCCTTTGGTTAGTTTCCATCCATTGTTTCTCGCCTTGCCTTCTGGTGCTTTGGAGAATAAGTTGACCTCCCTCTTCTTTGTGGCAGCTCCTCAAATATTGGAAGACTGCTATCATGTCACCCTTGTCTTTCTTTTAGCTAGATTAGGTATCCAATTTCTGTAGTTGTTCTCGATATGTGTTTTAGCCTAATCATTTTTGGTGCTCTTATAATACAATAGCAGAGTTGGAAGGGACCTTGGAGGTCTTCTAGTCCAACCCCCTGCCTAGGCAGGAAACCCTATGCTGTTTCAGACAAATGGCTATCCAACATCTTCTTAAAAACTTCCAATGTTGGAGCATTCACAACTTCTGGAGGCAACTTCTATTCCACTGATTAATTGTTCTGACTGTCAGGAAATTTCTCCTCAGTTCTAAGTTGCTTCTCTCCTTGATTAGTTTCCACCCATTGATTCTTCTCCTGCCCTCAGGTGCCTTGGAGGAGAATCCCTGAGATATTGGAACACTGCTATCATGTCTTCCCTAGTCCTTCTTTTTATTAAACTAGACATACCCAGTTCCTGCAACCGTTCTTCATATGTTTTAATCTCCAGTCCCCTAATCCTCTTTGTTGCTCTTCTCTGCACTCTTTCTAGAGTCTCCACATCTTTTCTACATCGTGGCAACCAAAATTGGATGCATTATTCCAAGTGTGGCCTTCCCAAGGCCTTATAAAGTGGTATTAACCCTTCAGGTGATCTTGATTCTCTCCCTCTGTTGATGCAGCCTAGAACTGTGTTGGCCTTTTTTGGCAGCTGCTGCACACAGCTGGCTCCTATTTAAATGGTTGTCCACTAGGACTCCAAGATCCCTCTCACAGTTACTACTGTTGAGCAAGGTACCACCTATACTGTACTTGTGCATTTCGTTTTTCTTGCCTAAATGTAGAACCTTCTTTTTTTCACCCTTGAATTTCATTTTATCTTCTCTGAACTCTTTCCAAAAAGTTGCTTCGTGTCCTGCTCCAGGTGCTTTGATCCCCTCTTCTTTGCGACAGCCCCCTTAGATTTTGGAAGATGCACTCAAGTCAACAGAGAATCAATAGAGAGGAGACCTATGAGTCAATTGCATTGGCATCCTTCCGTCTCAAAAGATTATGGTATCATGCTCTGGAAAGAGGTCCTCAAGCACCATCTGGTGTGGCTAAAAAGGCCAATTCGGGAGTGGCAATGCCTTCCACACTGAGGGCAGATGCATTCTGTCTCCTGCCCGCCCCCCAGATTTCGCTGGTTCTGGGACTGCTTCTTTGCTTCAACCTGCTGAACGAGTGTCTCTTTGAATTGGAGAAGGCCATACTGCGTCTTTAGCCTCCAAGCTGAACGATCAGAAGTCAAGGTTTCCCAGCTGTTAATGTCTATTCCCAAAGCCTTTAGATCCCTCTTGCAGATATCCTTGTATCGCAGCTGTGGTGTCCCTCTCGGGCGCTTTCCCTGCACTAATTCCCCTTCGGAATTAAATCAGCCATCGAAATCGAAACTAATCTTTCGGAATCTAACCATCAGCCATTCTCATGACATGCCCAAGCCAGTGTAGATGTCGTTGTTTCAACATGCTAGAGATTCCAGCACATGCCAAGATTGCACTATTTGGAACTTTGTCATGCCAGGTGATGCCGAGAATATGCCGGAGACAGAGCCTATGAAAGGTGTTCAACTTTCTCTCCTGCCGTATGTAAAGGGTCCAAGATTCACAGCAGTACAAGAGTGTGCTCACCTTTGAGTCAATAAAGGCAAAGGTAAAATACCTCTGGATTCCAGATGGATTCCTGGTGACCCCATGAGATGGTTTGGTGGATTCTGGCTGACCACACAGATGTCTTTTGCTGTTGCCTTTTTCCAAGACACTTTTTCTAAGTGTCCTTGTCAGCTGTGGGATTCCCTGATAGTCTCTCATCCATGACTAACCAGGTGCAACCTTGCTTCGCTTGCTGAGCAATCAGCCATGGTTGGCTTGATGCTGCCACCTGCTGGGATACAAATAAAATGGACCTCGTGCCAACCAGTGATGGAGATCTTGAAGGAGAATCGGTCATTGGAGTAAGCCTTCAACTTACAAGATATTGTTTGCCATGGCGGAAAAGCTGTCTCGTGATTTTACATGAGTTGATCATCAGGGGGTATTGAAGAGGTTTGAACACTGGATAATGTCCAGTTATTAAAGGATCAGCTCAAGGTCCACAATGAAAACACCAGCACAATACAAATCAAGATGTTGAGACCATAGAAAGAGGGCAGAAAAGAGCAACAAAGATGATTAGGGGGCTGGAAGCTAAAAAGATGTGAAGAACGGTTGAAGGAATTGGGTATGTCTTGTTGAGTAGAGTAGAGTAGAGTAGAGTAGAGTAGAATAGAGTAGAGTAGAATAGAATAATTTATTGGCCAAGTGTGATTGGACACACAAGGAATTTGTCTTTGGTGCATCTGCTCTGTGTACATAAAAGAAAAAGATACATTTGTCAAGAATCATAAGGTACCACACTTAATGATAGTCATAGGTTACAAATAAGCAATCAGGAAACAATCAATATCAATACAAATCATAAGGATACAAGCAATAAAGTTACAGTCCTGCCGTCATAAGTGGCAGGAGATGGGTGATAGGAATGTTGAGAAGATAATCGTAATAGTAATGCAGCCTTAGTGAATAGTTTGACAGTGGTGAAGGAATTATTTCTTTAGCAGAGTGTTGGCATTCGGCTAAAAGATATGACGAATGGTTGAAGGAATTGGGTATGTCTTATTGTTAGTTGCAAAGTCGTGTCCGACCCATCGTGACCCCATGGACAACATTCCTCCAGGCCTTCCTGTCCTCTACCATCCCCTGGAGTCCATTTAAACTCACACCTACTGCTTTGGTGACTCAATCCAGCCACCTTATTCTCTGTCATCCCCTCATGCCCTCCATTGTTCCCAGCATGAGGCTCTTCTCCAGTGAGTCCTCATTAGGGGACCAAAGTATTTGAGTTTCCTCTTCAGGATCTGGCCTTCTAAAGAGCATTCAAGGTTGATCTCCTCTAGGACTGACCAGTTGGATGGCCTTGCAGTCCAAGGGACTCACAAGAGTCTTCTCCAGCACCAGAGTTCAAAGGCCTCCATTCTTTGGCACTCAGCCTTCCTTATGGTCCAACCTTCACAGCCATCCATTGCAACTGGGAAAACCATCGCCTTGACTAGACACACTTTTGTTGGCAGGGTGATGTCTCTGCTTTTGTGTATATTTAGTTTAGTGGGAAAAAAAAGGACTAGGTGGTGACATGATGACATCTTCCAGTATTTGAGGGGCTACTACACAGAAGACGGGGTCAACTTATTCCTCAAAGCTGCTGAGGGACAAAAAGTAAGAGATGGAAACTCATCAAAGAGGGACCGAATCTAGAACTAAGGAAAAAAACAATTTTTGACAGTGGGAAGAATTGATCAGCAGAACGACTTGCCTCTAGAAAGTTGTGGGTGCTTCAACCCTGGAAATTCTAAAGAACACATTGGCCAATCCTTTATCTGAAATGATATAGGGTCTCCTGCTTGAGCAGGGAGTTAAGATTAGAAGACCTCCAAAGTACCTTCCAACTCGATAATCTATGGAGATTCACAGTCATCCAGGTCATGGTTGTCCCAATGATGATGCTTTTTTAAAAAAAGAAAGAAAGAAAGAAAGAAAGAAAGAAAAAGGCAACTGGACTTTATTTGTTTTTGGTTGAAGATGTTTTGCTCCTGACCCAAGATGCTTCTTCAATTCATTCCAACCCTATTTTTCTGTATCCTTTCAAGGTACTCAATGGGTCTGGCAGAAAATAAAAAACAGGGGCACCCCAAAATCATAAGCTTGGGGTTCCTGAAGATAACAAGCACATTCCTCGAACTAGCTGGCCTAATTCTTCTGCTCCCACACAGGGAGAGGCTCTCTCAAAGGGGCTTATGATGAGGATCTCATCAATTGGTTCGTGAGTAAATCAGAATCAGAACAGAGCTGGGAGGGACCTTGGAGGTCTTCTAGTCCAGCCCCTGCTCAAGCAGGAAATCCTGTTTCGGTGATGGTTAACTTTTTTGGTGCTGAGTTCCCAAAGCATATGTCCGTGCCCCAATCCCCAAAATGCATTGCGAGTGCTACCCCACGCATGCGCCCCACCCCCATGCATTTGTGTGCATTCCCTGCATATGCTCTCCTGGTGCATGCACCCCACTCCCTGTCTCCCCCCCCCATTTTGGCTATCAGGTTGATGCAGGAAGCTTTTAAAGCCCAAAACGGGGTGTGGGGAGGGGGCTCAGGATCTTCGTAGTTCCTCCCCAGCTCACCCAGGATTTCTCCTCCATTCATGCCACAAGGAAGCACCTGTGGAGGGTGGAAACTGGGAAGATGCGTTAAGGCACCATGTGTGTCTGTGTGTCTGTGTGGCAGGAATGCAGGAGAAAGCCAGGGCACACTGGGGGGAGAATAGTAGGGTGTTCTGGTGGCAAACTGCAGAGATTGGTGAAGGCCCCACCCCACACATGCATGGCAGAAACTTGAAGACCAGCCGGTTGGGAGGGAGACACATGCGCATGTATAGTGAAGTGGGGCTGGGGCGAACAGCTGGCGTGCCCGTAAGGAGGACTCTGTGTGCCACCTGTGGCATGCATGCCATAGGTTCCCCATCATGGACCTATACCGGTGATGGCGAATGTTTTTGGCACCAAGTGCCAAAAAGGACAAGTGGAAACATCTCATGGGTACACACACACACACTCAGCGTGATTGTGCTCTGGAAAGACCGAACTCCCAGGTTCTAGTGCACATGCATGCCCAACAATCAGCTAGCTGGCATGCAAGTGCACACCATTATTTTTCACTGTCGCGTGCATGAAGGGCAGCTGATTGTCCCACATGCATGCATACCAGAAACCCAGAAGACAAACAGGCAAGGCCACGCATGCCTGGCGACATGGCTTCGCATGTCACTTTAGACACACCTGCCATAGGTTCCCCACAGTGGTGGGTTGCTTATCCCGTTCCAACCGAAAAGGGAAATCTTGTTAGTGGAGGGGGGGGAAAAAGAAATACTGCTCAGAAGGTTTCTTACCCAACCCGAATGGCATTGAAGCAAACCTCTAAATAGGATGTGGCAGTCTTACAAACACAATAACAACCTTCAACAAATGGGAATAACAAACAGCTCGTAAGCCCTGGGAAGCTGGCCTTGGCGATTCTGCTGGTGTCATCTCTTTCAGTGGCTTTGATTTCCAGCAGTAAGCACAAGCTGCTGCACAATGTTGTCAAAACCACAATGAAGTTATGTCATTGACTATTAAAGGCCCGGCCTGCCGACTGCCAAATGCCCAGATTTGAATTTCATGCGCGCTACTAAACATCAACACGAATATGTCTAATTTCATAAAAAAACCCGTCTGGTTCCAGAGAATTTGACAGCTCTCCATGCTCTCCCCCCCCCCAACCCCAGAGGAGGGGGGGGATTTTGAAACAACTGCCTGGTCTGTGTGTGTGTGTTTGTGTGTGTTTTTTGTTTACATGTGCCTGTGGGATGAGAAACGGCAATGTTGGAAATCGCAAAGCAACAAGATTGGACCGGCGATGTGGAAGTCAATTAACCCTGATGGTTGAAACCATCTACCCAGCTCGTTCTCTTCTGCTCCCACGTTCATTCATGCAGCTGAGAAGTATTTGTGTTAAATTCCCTAAGAGGGAGGTAAGTGAGAGCATACCGTGTCACACCAGCTCTAATCACTCGAACGCTCCAACTACTACAACACTTTGTAGAAAGGTTGTGAGTGCATTCAAAGACTGAACCAGTTGTTGGGCTGGTCCTATCAGAAGAGGCTAAGAAACGATGCTTAGAAAAATGTGAGCTGTTTTGTTATCAATCAAACCTGGAAACCAATGCAAATATATATATATATATATATATATATATATATATATATATATATATATATATATATATATATATATATATATATATATATATATATATATATGTGTGTGTGTGTTTTGTTGTTTCCCTGACATACGCCTGTGGCATTTTTGTTACATTGCTTTGTGTTTATTTTGCATATTTTTGTTGTTTTTAATCGTGTGAAGCTGCTCAGAGGGGTTTTTGGGGGAGTTGGATGGCCTGGAAACTTGACAAACAAGTCTTATTAGTGTTGGACAGTTGGGGTATCTGGTTTTGTACAGTTTTACAGTTGTGTAAAACTGTACACAACTGTAAAACTGTGGGATTCAAATAATTTAACAACCGGTTCTCTGCCCTAATGAACAGCTGGGTAGGCGGGACTTGGTGATCATGTGACCATGTGGGCATGGCCAACTCAATGTCACTCAGGTTGGTGGGCGCTTCACCTTAGTTGTGACAATGTAATCAGGGTTAACTGGAGAGGCGGTTTTTGTAAGCAGGGCAATAAAGATCAGGCTAGAAACAACACCAGAATGTTTCCTTCCTGCCTTCCTTACAGGATTAGCCCTGTAAAGTGGGACAAAACAAAAGGAGATTTCTTCCAACAACCGGTTCTCCATACTGCTTAGAAAGTTAACAACCAGTTCTCCCAAATAGGTGTGAACCGGCTGAATCCCACCACTGGTGTTGTCTGTATTGTGAGTGTAAATATTCCATGGTATAGATTTGGTTTTATTGCTTTGGTGTGATTTTTCATTGTTGCTAGGCTTTGCTTGTTAATTTTGATTACGGTTGCGTTGTGCCTAATAAGAATGATGACAATGATCTTTCTCAACTTGGAGATAGTTTCCCCAATGTAGAACTCTGTCTGATACTTAATTTAGACCATGGTCCCTCTGTGTGTCCATACATGTGTGTGGATGGATAGGTGGGTGGGTGGATGGAGAGAGGGGGGGGAGAGATAAATAGATAGTTGAAAAGGATACACAGAAATGATAGAATACAGAAAGACAGACAGACAAGGAAGGAAGGAAGGAAGGAAAGAAGGAAGGAAGGAAGGAAGGAAAAGAAAAATGATAAGAGGTGATAAACAGAGATGATATCGAAAGATAGATGATAGATAGATAGATAGATAGATAGATAGATAGATAGATAGATAGATAGATAGATAGATAGATAGATAGATAATAGATAGATGGCTAGTTAGATGATGGATGATGATAGATGATAGATGACAGATGAATGGATGGATAGATAAATAGAAAGAAAGAAAGAAAGAAAGAAAGAAAGAAAGAAAGGAAGAAAGAAAGAAAGAAAGGTGAGAGGGAGGGAGGAAAGGAAGGAGAAGAATGATGATAAGAGTGATAAACAGAGGCAATGGATGGATGGATTGATGGATGGATGGATGGATGGATGGATGGATAGATAGATAGATAGATAGATAGATAGATAGATAGATAGATAGATAATGATAGAAGATAAATAATAGATTTCATGAAATTTCTCCCAATAAAAATACTTTGTTGACCTTTTCTTACCACTTCTTCAGGATTTATCAAAACCACAGGCTTCATCAGAGAGTTTTGAAAAGTTTGGCTCATTGATTGAAATTCTATGACTGATGTGAGACATTTGTGGTCCAGAGGAATAGTTTCTAGCAAGTTTTCCCACACATCTTTCTTTGCATTCACTGTCAAAATGCAATACTAATGCAATAACAATAACAATACAAGAATTTTGGAAAACAAACATTTCTCAAACGATTTAAAGAGAATATAAAAGAAAAAAAATGGGTTTGTTTTATTTTTTGACAAATTTCCAATCAGTTTTTCCACCCACCTATTTATCACACATCATGTTGTATTGCAATATGTTGCAATGGTGCAGTTTTTATGGCATGGTATGTACTTCAATTTAAAAATAGTAGAGCTCTGTTCCCTTCTTTGTACTATAATGTGTTAAGCGCAACAATATAGGTACAGTAGTTCTCAACTTACAGCCACAATTCAGGTCAGAATTTCCACTGCTAAGTGTTAGAAATTCTGTATATACATGTAGCAGCACAGAGCAAACAAAAGAGCACAGTCACCATGTGTTTTACTGCTCAACTGTTTAATACAATATTTGAGGGTCTCCTACAGAAAAGAGGAAACTCTACTTAGAACAGAAAAGCATAGAGTATGTATCATAGATCCAAACTTGTAAACACTGCCATCTACTGGCTGAATACTACTGTAGTTGTTGCATGTGTTGGAAGAAATATCCATCTGGTTCAGTTCCATGTCAGGAGAAAGACACTGGAAACATGGAGGGTGATTGTAAAGATGGTTTATTGATGAAGCAGAACCAGCAAGCACAGGCAATTCTGGACAGCTGACAAAACAGAGTTGAGAGTAGGGGGAGTTTGTGTCTTCTTTGGGCTTTGTATTTGAGCTTCCTGTTCCTGTGCAAGAACATGTCCTCTAATATTTTATTGGCTATTGTCAGATTCTTATGGGGGTCATGTAGGGATTATGCAGGAGTCATAGCTGGGCCATTCGACAGTTATCAGCTGCTTTTGGAGTCAGATATTAGTGAAGCAGAAGAACAGCTGGAGCCTGTTCCCACTGTGTGCATGCACAGAGTGGCCAGAAGAAGGGAACAGCGAAGGAACAAGGGTCGACTTGAGAGTAAGGCCACAGGTGGACAGTGAATGGCTCCTCCCATAGGGAATAAAAGAGGAGCGAAAGGGGAGGGGAGTTTGCGGGAGACAATTAGTCCATTCCTGCATTCTTGCTGAGTATGGCGACATCTGAAAGATATCGGCCTGGCCACTCTCCAAGCCTGATAAAGGTCGGTAATTGTGAACTCTCTTGAAAGACTGTGGGAGAGGAAAGATTTTGCTGGAAAGGAATTCACTGTAAATTAAATAAAAGGAGTTTATTGGGACAAGGACTCAGCTTCGTGCTGCTGGGGAAGCCAAAGTCAGAACACTTGTCGAGCTTGGGTTTTTTCTTGCAAATGTATCTTGTGAAAGAATGTCAAAGTGGAGGCCCGTCTTATTTCTGCAGGGAAGATGTTCCACAGGAAGGGAGCCACTATGGAGAAGGCCCTTCATTTTGGTCTTGCCAGAAATAACTCCTTAAGACAGTGGTTCCCAAACTTGGCAACTTTAAGACTTGTGGACTTCAACTCCCAGAATTGGCAGAGCTGGCTGGAGAGCTGGCTGGAGAATTCTGGGAGTTGAAGTCCACAAGTCTTAAAGTTGCCAAGTTTGGGAACCACTGCCTTAAGAGAGAGATCTGCCTCTTAATAGTGGATATAAGTACTGCATTTTTCAGAGTATAAGACGCACCTTCCCCCACTAAAAGAGAGTGAAAATTTGGATGCGTCTTATACACCGAATGTAGCCCCAGTCACCCACCAGCCCCCACCCTTTGGCCTCTGCCTCCCAGCAATTTACCTCTTTGCATCAAATGGGGCTTGCTGAGGCTTCAATAAGCTATAGCAAAATTCCAGTTAGCTTATGCTTAAGATCAGAAATGATTTAAATTGTTTAAAGTTAGTTCAGCAAGAAGAAGCTAAGGTCAATGTAGAATGTTATTAATTTCTTTATTTCTTTTTTTCTCAATAGATTTTAGACTGTGTTTGTTAGAAATCCATACCGTGTATGGGTTCTGGGAAGTCGGGGGGGGGAAGGAGGAGGGGGTGTGGGGGGGAGGGGGGAGGGAGAGAGGGGTATATATTAGGCTAGACAAGAATTTGGTGGTAAACTAGAATTATTTTGACATACAAAAAATTGTACTTCGATGTCTTACTGATTGAGGAATGATGAAATGTTTGTCTTAAAAGAAATAAAACTTTTGAACACAAAAAAAAAAGCTATAGCAATCCCTGTAACAGCTGATGATCGGGAGACATTGAAAGTGAAACTTGCTGTTTGCTCAACGTGGCAAATTGCTGGGAGACAGATTTTTTTTTCTTGTGCTAATCAGGCCGTTTGCTGCAAGGAGGTAAGTCAACAATTACAAATGCTTACAGAATGTTCAAATAATTAGACTTATTTTTTTTTAAAGACTGCTTTATTATTGTTCTGGACAGCTTAACAAAATGAAGAAGCTTTTTAAAATAAATGTTTGATCTGAAGAGGCCCAGTGCCCAGTGCTCCCAGAAAGCACATGAATTTTAACAGCATCTCTACAAGTATAGTCTGAAATATAACACTACAAACAGCGTATATTGTCTGTACTGTTTGTTGCGAGGAGGCAAATAGCTGGGACGCAGAGGCAGATATTTTTCCCTTGTTTTCCTCCCCAAAATCTAGGTGCTTCGGAGCGTCTTATACTCCGAAAAATACGGTAGTAAAATATGGTCTTATGTCACCATCTTTCAGGTATGTTATAAGGACCAGAGCTGAGGTGGTGTGGTGGTTAAATGCAGCACCGCAGGCTACTTCAGCTGACTGCAGTTCTGCAGTTCGGCTGTTCAAATCCCACCAGGCTCAGGGTTGACTCAGCCTTCCATCCTTCCGAGGTGGGTAAAATGAGGACCCGGATTGTTGTTGGGGGCAATATGCTGACTCTGTAAACCGCTTAGAGAGGGCTGAAAGCCCTATGAAGCGGTATATAAGTTTAACTGCTATTGCTATTGCTACCACTTAGGCTGTCGGGGAGGGTTGGACTAGAAGATCTCCAAGGTCCTTTCCAGCTCTATGATTCTATACATTTTCACTTCTCTCACTATAAAAAAGATGTGGAGACTCTAGAAAGAGTGCAGAGAAGAGCAACCAGGATGATGAGGGGACTGGAGACTAAAACGGTTACAGGAAGTGGGCCAGAGGTGGTATTTGATGGATCACCCTGGTTTGGGTGAACCGGTAGCAATGGTGGCGGGGGGGGCTCTGCCCACCCACCAGACATGATAATGGACGCTCTGCGCATGCACAGAAGGTTCTGCACATGTGAAGAAGTGCTGCAAATGAGTGAAGCAAGTGTGGACACCTCCCCGCTCCCGAACCGGTAGTGAAAATGAGAGGAAACCATTATTGAACTGGGCACAGCTGGTCTAGTGAAGAGAAGGACCAGGGGAGACATGATGGCAGTGTTCCAATATTTGAGGGGCTGTCACAAAGAGGAAGGGGTCAACCTATTTTTCAAAGCACCCGAAGGCCAGAGAAGGAATAATGGATGGAAACTGAACAAGGAGAGATTCAACCTGGAAAAAAGGAGGAATTTTCTGCCAGGGAAAACAATCAACCATGGAACTTGCCTTCGGAAGTTCTGGGAGCTTCATCACCGGAGGCTTGCAAGAAGAGACTGGATTGCCATCTGTCAGGAATGGTGTAGGGTCTCCTGCATGGGCTAGATGACCTAAAAGGTCTCTTCCAATTTTGTTAATCTGTTAATCTGTTAATCTATTGATCTTCCAGATATAGTAAGTTTCCTACCTGCAGTATCTTGGGTTCACAGGATGTCATCTTGGCAACCTCACAGGAGGTTCTTTGACAAGTTGCCACAGCCAACGCACTGAAGCTAACTCACCATTGACAAATTGCCACGGAAAAAGAGTTACACGAATGTCAAAGAAATGGTAGAATAGAATCATTAAAGAAAAGATGCAAAAGTGGGGGGCGAAATGAAAAGGGAATGACCCAAATTGAAAGATATTTTTCATGATCTTAAATAATGAAATTGAATTGATCAATGATCTTGCAGTGAGTTGTCCCACAGCGGGTTAGCCAAGGTGAGTATGCTGTGGTGCAAATTGTCCCATGGCCAGTAAGCGGTGGCGACTTCGCCATGGCGAGTTGGCTACAGTGAGTTGGCCATGGCAAGTTCTAAGATGATTAAAGGCCTGGAGACAAAAACATAGGAATAATGGTTGTAGGGACTGGGTATGGCCAGTCTAGAGACAAAAAGGACTAGGGGGTGATATGATTGCAGTATTCTAGTATTTGAGGGGGTCAACTTATTTACCAAATAAGCACCCGAAGGCAGGACAAGAAACAATGGATGGAGACTAATCAAGGAATGAAGCTGCCTGGAATTAAGACGATAAATTCCTAAGTGAGAACAATTAACCCATGGAACAGCTTGCCTTTGTGGGTATTTGGATGTTTTTAAGAAAAGATCGGACAGCCATTTGTCTGAAAATGGTATAGGGTATCCTGCTTGAGCAGTGGGTTGGACTAGAAGACCTCCAAGGTCCCCTTCCAACTCTATTCTGATTGACTGATTGACTTGGCTGTGGTGAGTTGTCCCAATTTGTAGTAGTAAGATGTTTCAAAACCTAACCGGACAACATAATTAGTGCTAGGAGGGTGTGATGTTGGAGGAGGAGGAGGAGGAGGAGGAAGTGGAGGAGGAGGTGGTGGTGGGGAAGAGGAGGAAGAGGAGGAGGAGGACGACGACTGTGGGATCCTTAATGCTCTCTGATTGTTTTCTTGATTGTTTTCCTGCAGATATTTCATGACCCATCTACGTAACATCATCAGTGCTAGAAGGAAGTGGGACTTGGGGAGGGAGAGGTTCCCTTCAGAAGTTTTGGGTGCTCCATCATGGGAGGTTTTCAAGAAAAGACCGGATAGTGATTTGTCTGAAATGGTACCAGGTCTTCTGCTTCAGCAGGGGGCTGGACTAGAAGACCTCCAAGGTCCCTTCCAGCTCTGATTGATCGATTAAATTGGCAGTGGCAAGTTGGCTGTGGTGAGTTCTCCCAATCTGCCTGCAGGAAGGTGTCGACTCAATTCAGTAAGTTCTAGGTCCCCCCCCCTTCTACCTGCCTCCAACTTCCCTTCTTAGCACAATACGGAGAAGGCAATAAGAACAAAGGCCAGGGAGAGTTCTCCTCCACCCAGTAAACAAGGATCTCTTTGGGGCTTGCAACTGCTCCCCACCACCCTCCCTTTCCCCTCTCATCTCCTTCGCGTCTGTCTCGAAGTGGCAAGAGTGACATTTGTAATATCCTTCCTCTCAACCTGTCTGCCAGCCGGGGAGTAATGAAGAAGGCCTTAGCATCCTCGGGAGAGAGCAATGGGGAAAGCAGTGATGGAGATCGTCTGGGCTCTTGTGCCCACAGCACAGACAACTTAGTCAATGTCACAATTGCAACCATCACTCACCAACTCTGACTAAGCTGCTTTGACTAGGCTGGTACCCTCGCCAGGAGAAGGAGAAAACTAGCTCGACCTTCCTCTTAATGGGCCATTTTGGAAATGGAAATTGCCCAAGCCGCGGTGCTGAGGACAGAAAACTGATTTGGAAGAGGCCTCGGCAAAAAGCAAACGACACTTGTCACAGCCCATCTGTCAGGGTTCCAAATAGCATCCAAAAGTAAATCAGAGTCCAAGGCAAAGTATTGCTCAAAGTTCCAATTTATTAAGAGAGCCACGTTGGCACATCTGGGAAAAGCCGAATCTGAAAGCTTCCCGGTTTTCCCCACCCAGTTGAAAGTTCAAGATCTTTCCCCCACACCCACAAGTCCATCCCATGGTCCCATCTCCCACTGCCATGCTGGCAGTTCCACCCATCCAGTTCCGGTCAGGTGTAGAGGTGCAAAGACAAAGGATGACCTTGGCTTTCTAGAAAGAATGTTGTTATGGCTACATAGCATCAAACTCCATACAATCCCCCCTCCCATTTTTCCACCATAGAAAATGCATCGTAGAATAATAGAAAGTGTGGCAGGCCAAAGATCCAAAAGAAAAGATGGCTGCAGGCCTGACACCATTTTTCCCCCTGCGGTCCATGTAGATGTCATTATTTATTATTATTTTTATTACTGTTGTTGTTATTGTTATTACTATATTCATAAACATTTTGAATACAGTGCATTGTCAGTTACAAGAGAGAATATATATATATATATATATATATATATATATATATATATATATATATGTGTGTGTGTGTGTGTGTGTGTGTGTGTGTGTGTGTGTGTGTGTGTGTGTGTTGTATTTGTGCTGATGAATGAATATATATATATATATATACATACATACATACATACATACATACACTTAAAGTCACAACCCCTGGTATGCCCAAGTATGGGAGGAAGGTCACACTTCCACTCTCTGTCATTAGGCTCGTCACAAGAGACCATCCAGACAGAAACCCAATATTTTTTACTGTTGCCTTTTTGTTACATTTGTTATATTTATGCTGATAAATAAATAAAGGGAGACTAGTATAGATCTATTTCAAGCTATTTAGCTCTCATCAGCTAGCCGATTCCCAAAAACTTGGGTATGGCTAGCTGATGAGAGCTAAATAGCTTGAAATAGATCTATACTAGTCTCCCTTTATTTATTTATCAGCATAAATATAACATATATATATATATATATATCTAGTTGTTCGGGTTTTCTCCCGCGTAGAATTGGAGATGTCTTGGTGACGTTTCGACGAAGTCTCATTCGTCATCTTCAGGCTGCTTCAGACTACTTCAGGTTTGGTGTTTCTACTCCGGGAGAAAACCCGAACAACTAGAGACCTACATACTAACACCTATATATGTAGGTCTTGGCATATTCGGGTCTTTTCCTGTGCAAGATTGAGAGTATCTTGGTGATGTTTCGACGAGGTCCCACATGCCATCTTCAGGCTGGTGGCTTCATGCTTGTGCGAGCAAAGCGTGATCGGAGCTGCCGTCTTTCTATAAATTTCGGTGGGGGTGTGCACAGTGCTGGCTTTGTTGCTGTAAGCGGGTTGGTTGGCTGTGTTGTTACATCTTGATTAGTTGATGGAGTTGATCAAGATGTAACAACACAGCCAAGCAACTCACTTACAGCATCATAGCCAGCCCTCCACACACCCCCACCAATATTTATAGAAAGACGGCAGCTCCGATCACGCTTTGCTCGCACAAGCACGAAGCCGAAGGCACCAGCCTGAAGATGGCGAGAGAGACCTCATTGAAACATCACCAAGGTACTCTCAATCTTACACAGTAAAAGTCCTAAATATGCTGGTTTCGTGCTTGTGTGAGTAAAGCGTGGTCAGAGCTGCCGTCTTTCTATAAATCTCTCTCTGTGTGTATGTGTGCGTGTGTGTGTAGTGCTGATATATATATATATATATATATATATATATATATATATATATATATATATATATGTGTGTGTGTCTGTGTGTGTGTATCTGTGTGTCTGTGTGTCTGTGTGTCTGTGTCTGTGTGTCTGTGTGTGTGTCTGTGTGTGTGTATGTATTAGTGTCACAACCCCTGGTATGCCCAAATATGGGAGGAAGCCTACTGCTTCCTTTCTCTGTCTATCGGCTCGTCACAAGAGACCATCCAGACAGAAAGCCAATATTTTTACTGTTGCCTTTGTTACATTTGTGTTGTATTTGTGCTGATAAATAAATAAAGGGAGACTAGTATAGATCTATTTCAAGCTATTTAGCTCTCATCAGCTAGCCATACCCTTACTGGGATTAGAACCTGGGCTGTATTACATATTAGGCAGATGTGTTAACCACTAAGCCACAAGGTTCTCCTCCTTTATCAGCTGAGCCAGGGAAATATTTGGGCATACCAGGGGTTATGACTCTAATACATACCTATTTCCCTGGCTCATATATATATTGGTTGGTGCCACCACAGTTGATTTGTCTGTGGAAACGGGCGCCAGAAGGCAGGGTGTGCTCTGCCACTGCTGTTGCAGCTGCTGTTGTCAGGCGTGTCCATGCAGAACTACTCAACATGGCGCAGTTCGAGGATGGCAGGATAGTCTTTCTCTCACCAGTACGGGGACATGGCCAGGCTCCCATTGCTACCAGTCTGGTCTGGTACACAAAGATTTCCACTACCTCTTCTGCCATACTGGACTGTACCAGGAGGAACCCACCTCCGTGCTGCATGCATGCGTTGAAGGCACATGCAAGTGAATTGCCGTGTGTTTTGACACTGCATGCAAGTGTGGAAGGTGCAAATGAGCGAATTGCCGTGTGTTTTGAAGACATGTGCTTGCACACTCACATTTCCAGTGCTGGGTGAACCAATTGTTACAGTGCGTGACACCCACTTCTGTGGAAAGGCTCCAGGAGAAGGCCTTGTGCAACAATTGAGAAGTGCTGTGTGAATTTAGGTTGGTCAAAAGGTGTCCGTGAGCAGATTTTAGCTTCTTGTCATTTCGTTGAAAAATGTATGAATGCGAGGCGGGCAGCTTACGGAATCTTTGTTGATGGAATGAAAACGAACAATAAAATGAATAGAGTTGAATTACGGAATGTTTTGCGAAAATAAGAAGGTTTGGCTGATGAATGCAATAAGGGCAGGAGGCGATGGAAGTCAATAAGCAGAATGCCGAAAGATCAGCGCCGAATACAGAATAAGACGAGGAGGTGCGATATCCCCTTGATTATTTAATGTATTTATGAATAAATTTATCGGGAATGTTTGTAGTGTTGATAGAAGTGTGTTGACTGAGGACATGAATATTTGTGTCTCCTAGTATACTGAGAGTTTGAATGATGAGGCAAGAGCTGTCAATCAAGGGAAAGGTTACTGCACATTGCATTTCCCTTCAAATAGAAGCTGCATAATCATCTAACGGCTAAGATGCTGAGCTTCTCGATCAGAAAGGTTGGCAGTTCAGCGGTTCGAATCCCTAGCGGCGCCTAACAGAGGGAGCTCCCATTGTTTTTCCCAGCTTCTGCCAACCTAGCAGTTCGAAAGTATATATAAAGGCAAGTAAAAAAATAGGAACCACCTTTGGTGGGAAGGTAACAGCGTTCCATGTCCCTTCAACATTTAGTCATGCCAGCCACATGACCACGGAGACATCTTAAGACAGTGGTGGCTCATCAGCCTTGAAACGGAGATGAGCACCGCCCCCTAGAGTTGGGAACGACTAGCACATATGTGCGTGGGGAACCTTTTACCTTTACCTAATCATCTAACATAGATGTTGTAGTGAATCTTGCAGTATACAGATAGTTCTTGACTTACGACCACAATTGAGCGTCAGGGTTATGTTGTTAAATGAGAAATTTGCCAGGTGAGTTTTGCCCTATTTTACAACCTTAACGGTTGTTAAGTGAATCTGGCTTCCTCATTTGACTTTGCTTGTCAGAAGATGACAAAAGTTCTTCACATGACCTTAGAACATTGCAACCAGTAGTGAAATTCATTTTTTTTTACTACCGGTTCTGTGGGAGTGGTTTGATGGGGGCGGCAGGGAAAGGATATTGCAAAATCTCCATTCCCTCCACACTCCAGGGGAAGGATACTGCAAAATCCCCATTCCCTTCTCACTCCAGGGGAAGGATACTGCAAAATCTGCATTCCCTCCCCACTCCAGGGGAAGGATACTGCAAAATCTCCATTCCCTCTGACTCCAGGGGAAGGATACTGCAAAATCTGCATTCCCTCCCCACTCCAGGGGAAGGATACTGCAAAATCCCCATTCCCTTCTCACTCCAGGGGAAGGATACTGCAAAATCTCCATTCCCTCTGACTCCAGGGAAAGGATATTGCAAAATCTGCATTCCCTCCCCACTCCAGGGGAAGGATACTGCAAAATCCCCATTCCCTTCTCACTCCAGGGGAAGGATACTGCAAAATCTCCATTCCCTTCTCACTCCAGGGGAAGGATACTGCAAAATCCCCATTCCCTTCTCACTCCAGGGGAAGGATACTGCAAAATCTCCATTCCCTCTGACTCCAGGGAAAGGATATTGCAAAATCTGCATTCCCTCCCCACTCCAGGGGAAGGATACTGCAAAATCCCCATTCCCTTCTCACTCCAGGGGAAGGATACTGCAAAATCTCCATTCCCTTCTCACTCCAGGGGAAGGATACTGCAAAATCCCCATTCCCTTCTCACTCCAGGGGAAGGATACTGCAAAATCCCCATTCCCTTCTCACTCCAGGGAAGGATACTGCAAAATCCCCATTCCCTCCCCACTCCAGGGGAAGGATACTGCAAAATCTCCATTCCCTCCCCACTCAAAATTTCCGCTACCGGTTCTCCAAAACCTGTCAGAAGCTGCTGAATTTCACCCATGATTGCAACTGTCACAAATAAGAATCAGTTGCCAAGTGCCCGAATTTTGATCACATGACCATTGGGATGACACAATGGTCATAAGTTTGAAACATGGTTATGTCCCTTTTTCCAGTGCCCTTTTTTTCAGTAACTTGGAGCAATCACTAAATGAACTCTTATAGGCCGAGTATGACCTCTACAGTGTATAAGCTGGTTATTTTTATCAACTGTTCGATCATTTGCACCTCTAAGAGTCTTTGATTTTTAGATCCAACCTAGAACCAAGGAGAAATTTCCTAATGGTGGGAACAATAAACCAGAGCAATATCTTGCCTTCAGAAGTTGTGGGTGCTCCATCACTGGAGGGTTTTAAAAAGAGATTGGACAACATTTATCTGGAAAGGTATAGAGTCTCCTGCTTGAGAAGGGGGTTGCACTAGAAGACTTCCATGGTTCCTTCCAATTCTGTTATTGTACGAGAAGCCCAGGCTGAGCCCAAGGGAGGGGTCAAACATGTCATCAGTCTAGAGTCCCTTCACACCTACCAGAGTCTAGCTCACCTTGAATTCCTCCTACTCTCATCTCCTGCTAAATTCCCTTGGCCGCTAGTAGTCCACATTCTTGTAGAGAGCTTAATCTTACAATAAATCTTTGAACTATCAGAGGTCCTGATCTTCCTGGTGCTTGATGATAGCTGCATGGACGGTTGCCAGAACTATAGTGAAAAACCTCCTTATCATCATTAAATATCAGTGGGATGACACATTCTTGTCGTTCAGAATCGTTCTTCCTGATCACTGGTGTCCTTGTGGCGGACAAGGGGAGGGGGTCTTCTAGTCCAGCCCCCTGCTCAAGCGGGAGACCCTCTACCATTTCAGACAAGTGGCTGTCCAGTCTCTTCTTAAATGCCTCCAGTGATGGAGCACCCACAACTTCTGGTGGCAAGCTGTTCCACGGGTTAATTTGTCTCAGGGTGAGGAAGTTGCTCCTTAGTTCCAGGTTGCATCTCTCCTAGATTAGTTTCCATCCATTGCTTCTTGTCCTGCCCTCTGGGGCTTTGGAGACTAATTTGACCCCCTCTTCTTTATGGCAGCCCCTCAAATACAAGAATACTTCCATCATGGCCCCCCTCCCCAAGTCCTTTTTTCTCTCTACCCAAATCCTGCAACCATTCTTCATATATTTTTTTAGTCTCCTGGGCTTTAATCATCTTAGTTGCTCTTCTCTGCACTGTATCCATAGTCTGGAACTTCACACTTACTGCTCAGAGTAGTTCTACCTGATCCCCCTGGTGTGCTTGCTAGGGAAGAGGTGAGGCAAATGTTAGAATAAAATAGAATAACAGAGCTGGAAGGGACCTTGGAGATCTTCTAGTGAATCCTAGGGTCTCCTGCTTGAGAAGTGGGTTGCTCTAGAAGACTTCCATGGTTCCTTCCAACTCTGTTATTGTAGGAGAAGCCCAGGCTGAGCCCAAGGGAGGGGTCAAACATGTCATCAGTCTAGAGTCCCTTCACACCTACCAGAGTCTAGCTCACCTTGAATTCCTCCTACTCTCATCTCCTGCTAAATTCCCTTGGCCGCTAGTCATCCAGATTCTTGTAGAGAGCTTAACCTTACAATAAATCTTTGAACTATCAGAGGTCCTGATCTTCCTGGTGCTTGACAGTTATTTGGTTATTATGGACAATCTCTTCTTAAACATTTCTCAGTTTTGGAGCAGCTACAACTGAATAGAATTACAGAGTTGGAAGGGACCTTGGAGGTCTTCTAGTCCTGCCCCTGTTCATGCAGGACACTCTATACCATTTCAGACAAATGGTTGTCCAATCTCTTCTTAAAAACTTCCAGTGTTGGAGAATTAACAACTTCTGGAGGCAAGTTGTTCCACTGATTAATTGTTTCATTGTCATGAAATCCCTCCTTAGTTCAAGGTTGCTTCTCTCCTTGATTATTTTCCACCCATTGCTGATGGACTGAAGGCGAACTGTTCCACTGGTTAATGGTTTCATTGTTAGGAAGTTTTTTCATTTCTCGATTGGATGTCCCCTTGATAAGTTTCTGTCCAATTCTTCTTATCCTGTTGCAGCGGATCAAGGGTAGTGGGCTTGATCTGCCTTCGAAAGGAACAGGACTCGAGACCACGAAGGTGCAAGAGAGACAGGTTTATTGATGCATCGAGTTCAGAGTGTCCACACACCAAAATCTGAACTGCCTGGGCTATCCCCGAGACAGTTACTTTATACTTTTCTGCCAGTCCTGCTGTGGCAGGGTGAGCCAAGGTGGCGCAGTGGTTAAATGCAGCACTGCAGGCTACTGCTAGATCAGCAGGTCAGCGGTTCAAATCTCACCGGCTCAGGGTTGACTCAGCCTTCCATCCTTCCGAGGTGGGTAAAATGAGGACCCAGATTGTTGTGGGCAATATGCTGACTCTCTGTAAACCGCTTAGAGAGGCCTGAAAGGCCTATGAAGCGGTATATAAGTCTACTGCTATTGTTTCCCTGTAATGCGGGCAGAGTGACTTTATCCCTGAGATAACCACCTTGTGAGGGCAAGCAACTGATGCGTGTCCCGGGAAAAAAGGGAAGTACCGTATATACTCGAGTATAGGCCGACCCGAATATAAGCCGAGGCACCTAATTTTACCACAAAAAAACTGGAAAAGTTATTGACTCGAGTATAAGCCTAGGGTGGGAAATGCAGCAGCTACCGGTAAATTTCAAAAATAAAAATAGATACCAATAATGTTTTTGAATATTTATTTCAAAGAAAAACAGTAAACTAGCGGTGTATTCAATGAAATACTTCACTCACCTCATGATGCTGATGTCCCGCTGTGATGATGATGTCCCGTGCAGCCGCGGGAGCAATGTCCCGCCTCCTATGACACACGGCACAGTGATTCCTATCATTGGATCAACTGTACCAGAGGAGGTGGGACATCGCTATGTGGCTGCTTGCCATAACAAGGAGGAGGTGGGACATCGTTGCAGAGCGGCAGGAGGGGGAGGAAGGGGAATCGTAAGACAGCCCTGCATTACATTAGAACGTGAGGAGGGGGGATGGTGCGGTGCGCGCTGCATGGCAAACTGACACAGAGGGAGGGGAAACTCACAGGGGCGCTGGGCCATTCACGAGTGTCACCCAGCGGCATGGCCCCGCCCCTTTTTCTCCTGCTAGATCAGCAGGTCAGCGGTTCAAATCTCACCGGCTCAGGGTTGACTCAGCCTTCCATCCTTCCGAGGTGGGTAAAATGAGGACCCAGATTGTTGGGGGCAATATGCTGACTCTCTGTAAACCGCTTAGAGAGACCTGAAAGGCCTATGAAGCAGTATATAAGTCTACTGCTATTGCTATTGCTATTGCTATTGCTATTGCTCCTCCATTTCGGGCAAATTTTTCACTGACTCGAGTATAAGCCGAGGCAGCTTTTTTCAGCCCAAAAAGTGGGCTGAAAAACTCGGCTTATACTTGAGTATATACGGTACCTATTTCTGAGAAGTGAGAAACAGTACATGATGGAAAATTACAGAAACAGAAGTTATGATATTAATTTGCAGTAAAAGGAGTTTTGCAATTAGTATCTTACACCCACAGTTGTCTTCCTTTGTCCACCCTTGTTCAGTAGCTTGCCACACAGTTCCAGTAATATCGTACCTATTTATGAGGAAGTAAAGAATTAATGTGTACCAAGGTTAAGTACAAACTAATATGAGGTTATAGTAGGCCTATTGTAAGTCCCTGGTTTCTGTCTGGGATTTGGTGGGTTTACCTGGGCAGCCCCCTCCTGCCTCAATCCTACCCTCAGATACTTTCCAGAATAAGTTGACTCCCTCTTCTCTGTGACAGCCACTCAAATATTGGAAAACTGGTATCAAGTATCCCTTAGTCTTTCTCTTTGTTAGAATAGACACATTCAATTCCTTCAACCATTCTTCATATGTTTTAGCCTCCCAGACTTCTAATCATTTTTGTTGCTCATCTCTTCGTTCTTTCTAGAGTCTCAATATCTTTCCATGCTATTATAAGGAGCCGAGACCAGAAAATAAGAAGCCAAGGTATTTGATTCTGACATGGTAAGAGCTGCAGTGCAGTGGTCAGAGTGCAGTACTCTGCTGACTGCCGGCTGACTGCAATTTGACAGTTCGAATCTCACCAGGCTCAAGGTTGACTCAGCCTTCCATCCTTCCGAGGTCGGTAAAATGAGGACCCAGATTGTTGGGGGCAAGAGGTTGACTCTGTAAACCACTTAGAGAGGGCTGTAAAGCACTGAAAAGTAGTATATAAGTCTAAGTGCTATTGCTATTCCTTCCTTCCTTCCTTCATTCCCTCCCTGCCTCCTTCCTTCCTTCCTTCCTTCCTTCCTTCCTTCCTTCCTTCCTTCCTTCCTTCCTTCCTTCCTTCCTTCCTTCCTTCCTATTGTGCTGCAAAAGTTAGAATGCTGTAGTGCAAACTAACTCTGCTCACCATTGGAGTTTGATTCTGACTATTCAAGATTGACTCAGCCTTCCATCCTTCAGATGTTGGTAAAACAAGGAGCCAAATTGTTGTGGGCAAGAGGCTGACTCCATAAACCGCTTAAAGAGGGCTGTAAAGTACTGTAAAGTGGTATATGTCTAAGTGCTATTGCTATTCCTTCCTTCCTTCCTTCCTTCCTTCCTTCCTTCCTTCCTTGCCATAGTGGTGCAGTGGTAAGACTGCTGTACTGCAAGCCAACTCTGCTCACTGTCTGGAGTTCGATCCTGACTAGCTCAAGGTTGATGCAGCCTTCCATCCTTCTGGGGGTCAGTAAAACGAGGACCCAAATTATTGGGGGCAATACGCTGACTCTGTAAAAGCTCTGTAAAGTGGTAAAGCTCTGTAAAGTGGTATATAAGTCTAAGTGCTTTTCCTTTTGCTATTGCTATTCTGAGGCAGCTCGAATGGATGCAGGTTGCAGAGAAATGGCCACAAACTAGAGGAAGAAAACTAATTGGCACACTTGGGGTAGAGGATTTATTTCAGATGGGGAAAAGGGAGAACTGCGAAGATGTACAAATGTTTTCGAGAAGGAGTGGGCAGCATATGGTTTGCTGTGAAAAGGAACATTTGTTGGAAGAAGCAAAAATAGCTTGTATCAGAACATGTCTCTGCCTACATTAGTACCTGGAAGTGAGAATGGGGAATGCCAAGAGAAGCATAAAAGCAGGTTGAATGCTGTAGGAATGGGAGGCATCAATCTACAATCTAGAATGAATGTGTGCGGCATGAATACAAAAGTGATGGTCGTTGGGAAGTGCAGGGAGGTACTACAAACAGAAGAGGATATTTGTAGCTCAGGGTTGAACTGTGGGATCCTTGGTCCTCTCTTTCTTGCAGATGTTTCTAGGTAACATCATCAGTGCTAGAAAAGAGTGGGGGAGGAGAGGAGGAGGAGGAGGAAGAAGGAGGAGGAAGAAGGAGGAGGAGGAAGGAGGAGGAGGAAGATGAGGAGGAGGAGAAGGAGAAGGAGAAGGAGAAGAAGACGACTACTGAGGTCTTTGAGCTTGGTTGTTTTCTTGCAAATGTTTCATTACCCAACTTGGTAACATCATCGGTGCTAGAAAGGAGTGTGGTTTGTGAAGGAGGAGGAGGATATCTATCTATCTATCTATCTATCTATCTATCTATCTATCTATCTATCTATCTATCTATCTATCTATCTATCTATCTGTCATCTCATTATATATAGCAGCAATAGCAATAGCAGTAGACTTATATACCGCTTCATAGGGCTTTCAGCCCTCTCTAAGCGGTTTACAGAGAGTCAGCATATTGCCCCCAACAATCTGGGTCCTCATTTTACCCACCTCGGAAGGATGGAAGGCTGAGTCAACCCTGAGCCGGTGAGATTTGAACCGCTGACCTGCTGATCTAGCAGTAGCCTGCAGTGCTGCATTTAACCACTGCGCCACCTCGGCTCTTATCTCTCTCATCTCTCTCTCTCTCATCATCTACCTTTATCTATCAATCTATCAATCTATCAATCTATCAATCTATCAATCTATCAATCTATCAATCTATCAATCTATCAATCTATCAATCTATCAATCTATCAATCTATCAATCTATCAATCTATCAATCTATCAATCTATCAATCTATCAATCTATCATCCATCCGTCCGTCCGTCCGTCTGTCCGTCCGTCCGTCTGTCTGTCTGTCATCTCATTATATATATATATATATATATATATATATATATATATATATATATATATATATATATATATATATATATCATCTCTCTCTCTCTCTCTCGTCATCTACCTTTATCTATCAATCTATCAATCTATCATCCGTCCGTCCGTCCGTCCGTCCGTCTGTCCGTCCGTCCGTCTGTCTGTCTGTCATCTCATTATATATATATATATATATATATATATATATATATATATATATATATATATATATATATATCATCTCTCTCTCTCTCGTCATCTACCTTTATCTATCAATCTATCAATCTATCATCCGTCCGTCCGTCCGTCCGTCCGTCCGTCCGTCTGTCTGTCTGTCATCTCATTATATATCTATCTCATCTCTCTCTCTCATCATCATCTACCTTTATCTATCAATCTATCAATCTATCATCCATCCATCCATCCATCCATCCATATCTATCTATCTATCTATCTATCTATCTATCTATCTATCTATCTATCTATCTATCTATCTATCTCTTCTATCCTCTTTACAATCGTATGATCTGCCAATAGCATTTTTTAGTCCATCCTCCCCCAGATCCAGTCTCTTCAGAAAAAGATTCATCTGCATATAATTTTTACGTTGATCTACTCAGTTTTGTTAGAACAAGACAGAAGTTGTGAGGCTGGGGGGGGGGGATTTTTTTTTTTTAAAAAACACGCTGTTCCTTCTGTCTTCTCCCACCTCCGTACACATATGCATGGCGTGATCGATATCAATTTTCAAATGTACTATTGATTGCACTAGCTCTTAATTTCAAGCCAAACAATAGTTTCTTTTGTAATTTCCATGCTGCCATCATTGCTGACCTGTGTGTTGTCAAATAATATTGATTGGATACGAAATGAAAGGCGTAGGGCAGAAGAAGAGGGGAGAACCGACGGGAATTAAATTTGGGGTTCTTATTAACCAAATCAGGATAAAATAGGGCTGCATCTAAAAATAAGCTTAGCTTGCATTGGTGGTTTAGAGCAATAAACATCCCAGTGAAGAAAGTTAGCACCTAGTCCGCTCCTGCAAGAAAACAACTAAGTTCAGAGTACCATGGAAACTATCACATCTCCACCTCCTTCTCCTTTCTTCTTCTTTTTCTTCTTCTTCTTTTTCTTCTTCTTCTTCTTCTTCTTCTTCTTCTTCTTCTTCTTCTTCTTCTTCTTCTTCTTCTCCTTCTCTTTCTCCTCCTCTTCCTCCTTCCTCCCCCTCCCCCTCCTCCCCCTCTCCACAAACTTCACCCCTTTATAGCACTGATGATGTTACCTAATCTAGTAATGAA
>NC_045543.1:146829366-146884366 GCF_009769535.1 Thamnophis elegans | reverse complement strand
CCTTCCAACTTGGTTATTCTATTCAGTTGTAGCTGCCCCAACACTAAGAGATGTTTAAGAAGAGATTGTCCATAATAACAAAATAACTGTCAAGCGCCAGGAAGATCAAGAGCGCTGAAAGATCGAAGATTTATTGTAAGGTTAAGCTCTCTACAAGAATCTGGACTACTAGCGGCCAAGGGAATTTAGCAGGAGATGAGAGTAGGAGGAATTCAAGGAGAGCTAGACTCTTGTAGGTGTGAAGGGACTCTAGACTGATGACATGTTTGACCCCTCCCTTGGGCTCAGCCTGGGCTTCTCCTACAATAACAGAGTTGGAAGGAACCATGGAAGTCTTCTAGAGCAACCCACTTCTCAAGCAGGAGACCCTAGGATTCACTAGAAGATCTCCAAGGTCCCTTCCAGCTCTGTTATTCTATTTTATTCTAACATTTGCCTCACCTCTTCCCTAGCAAGCACACCAGGGGGATCAGGTAGAACTACTCTGAGCAGTAAGTGTGAAGTTCCAGACTATGGATACAGTGCAGAGAAGAGCAACTAAGATGATTAAAGCCCAGGAGACTAAAAAAAAAATGAAGAATGGTTGCAGGATTTGGGTAGAGAAAAAAAGGACTCAGGGAGCGGGGCATGATGGAAGTATTCTTGTATTTGAGGGGCTGCCATAAAGAAGAGGGGGTCAAATTAGTCTCCAAAGCACCAGAGGGCAGGACAAGAAGCAATGGATGGAAACTAATCTAGGAGAGATGCAACCTGGAACTAAGGAGAAACTTCCTAACCCTGAGACAAATTAACCCCGTGGAACAGCTTGCCACCAGAGGTTGTGGGTGCTCCATCACTGGAGGCATTTAAGAAGAGACTGGATAGCCACTTGTCTGAAATGGTAGAGGGTCTCCCGCTTGAGCAGGGGGCTGGGCTAGAAGACCCCCTCCCCTTGTCCACCACAAGGACACCAGTGATCAGGAAGAACGATTCTGAACGACAAGAATGTGTCATCCCACTGATATTTAATGATGATAAGGAGGTTTTTCACTATAGTTTTGGCAACCGTCCATGCAGCTATCATCTGCTTTTGCATTTCTCCTCCAATCTCCTTCATCTGGCTGAATCTTCCTCAGATCCTTCTTCCCGTCTTTGAATTCCTGCGGACTTGAGCGAGGTTTCTCTCCCTCCTTCCTTCCCTCCCTCCCTCCCTCTCTCCTTCCTTCCTTTCTCCTTCCTTACCGCCCGGATTGTCTGAACTAATTGCTGATAGCAGAAATCTGCGGATCATTCTCTCTCTTCATATTTCTGAGAACTAATTACCTGTGTGTATAAAACGATGAAATCTCATTATATTTTCTTCTCTCTCTCTCCCTCCCTTCCCCCCCCCAAAATAAATAAATAAATAAGTTAAAAAAAATCTCCCATGCATTTCATTACATTATCCAATTATTGCCGTACCTTGTCTAGCATTATGTTTCTGACCGTTCACAGGCTATTTACTACACAGATGTGTTACTTTAATTAAACAAATATGATTAGCTTCACGGGATGGCATTTGGCGAGGGCCAAAACACACACACACAGACACACACAGACACAGACACACACACACACACACACACACACACAGAGTGTGTCGCTTCCAACGGCTGGGTTTTTTGGAGCTTGCCTTCAAAAGGCGTAAACCAGTGTTTCTCAACCTTGGCAACTTGAAGATGTCTGGACTTCAAGTCCCAGAATTCCCCAGCCAGCGAATGCTGGCTGGGGAATTCTGGGAGTTGAAGTCCAGACATCTTCAAGTTGCCAAGGTTGAGAAACACTGGCGTAAACAAACAATGAAAGCCAGGCTTCATCGTTTTAGAGACACCAGTTCTCCTCATGCCATGTTGATTTTGCAACAGGGGAGATTTTCCTAATGGAGGGACTTAACTAGCAATAGCACTTAGACTTACATACCACTTCACAGTGCTTTTACAGCCCTCTCTAAGCAATTTACAGAGTCAGCCTCTTGTGCCCAGCACTCTGCGTCCTCATTTGATCCACCTGGGAAGGTTGGAAGGCTGAGAAAACCTTGAGTTGGTCAGGATCGAACTTCTGGCAGTGAGCAGCTTTAGCTGTAATATGCATTCTGGGCCATCACAGATCAGAGATAGGTAGGTAGGTAGGTAGGTAGGCAGGTAGGCAGGCAGGCAGGCAGGCAGGCAGGCAAGAAGGAAGGAAGGAAGGAAGGAAGGAAGGAAGGAAGGAAGGAAGGAAGGTTTTTAAGAAGAGTCTGGACAGCCACTTGTCTGAAATGGTATCGGGTCTCCTGCTTGATCAGAGGGTTAGTCTAGAAGACCTCCAAAGTCCCTTCCAATTGTGTTATTCTATTAATTCACCAGTGGAGAGCAGAGCAGAGCAGAGCAGAGCAGAGTAGAGTAAGGAAGAGAATAGAGAATAGAATCGAATAGAATTGGAATGAAGAGAAGAGAAATAGAATAGAATAGAATAGAATAGAATAGAAGAGAAGAGAATAGAAGAGAAGAGAAATAGAATAGAATAGAATAGAATAGAATTGTTTATTGGCCATGTAAGATTGGACACACAAGGAATTTATCTTTCGTGCTCTCATTGTACATATTCACCATCTCCTGGTTCCTAGGCCACCACCTTAACCATTAGCCCAAATTGGCTCTCTAATGGCTTGTACAGTTGTTTTACACTCTGTGATGGGAAATGAATGCACCAGGGATGGGTTGCTACTGGCATCACTGCCAGGCTTGGCAGGCAAAAAAGTTCTGAGCATACACACCATTAGAAAAAGAGGAAAAAAATAAAATTTTTGCCACAAAGATTGTTCTGCACATGAGCGAAACCGAGAATCAAGATGGCGGCACTGATGTTAGAACCGGTTCGGGGGCATGGCAGGCCGAGTTCCTACCTATTCAGCCAAACTGGTCTGAACAGGTACGAACCCACCTCTGGAATGCACCTAATAAACCACCTTAAATCCAAATCCAAACGCTCTCATTTCCATCCAGCCTGTTCTGCAGAGTTACATTTTGCTGGGGTCTCCACTCCTTCCTTCGCCTCCCTTATTTCTCTTCTCCAGCCGTCTCTTCTTCTCGGCTTGTCCTACAATTGGGGTCTTGAACCTTTTGTTCACGAGGTATTGATCTGCTGCCGTCTGCCTGCAGCTCATTAGGCATTCCTTCATTGTTTCCTATGCAAATGAAGTTAATGAGAATTAGGAGCATAATGGGAGACCATTCAGTGTTCTAGTTGGTGGAAAATGGCTCAGACTGCCAATTTTCCATTACAGCTGTTTGGTAATTACTTCGGAGCACCCTGAATTCTAATGGTGGCACCGAGCTGCTCCGACACATCCTTCTGGTGCAACCTTACACACATAAACACGCACGCACGAACACACACACACAACTGTGCCCAGGTGCTCACACCTTGCAAGATGAGCCTCCATGATTCCAGAAGAACATTTCTCAAGTGGGTGCAGGAAGGAGGAAACAAACATTCTTGCAACCTGCTTGGTCCTGTCCTAAAGCGGACGGCACAAAATAACAGATTAAAGCAGCAGGAATACAGATTTGAACTGAATTGGGTGGGTGAGTGGGTGGGTTTGTAGGGACATTTCAAAGCACCATAAGGCAGAGAAGAAAGCATGGATGGAAACAAATGAAGGAGAGAAGCCACCGGGAATTAAGGAGAAACTTCCTAAACATGAAGACTATTGAGCAGTGGAACAGCTTGCCACCAGAGGTTGTGGGTGCTTCTGCTTCACCAATGGAGCTTTTGAAGAAGACTGGACAGCCGCCTGTCTGAAAGAGATATAGGGTCTTGTCAGAATATTCATGAACTGGCAGAGGCATGGCAACTGAGTCAGCCAATGGGAAGCATTTGGTGACTGAGAGCCATGCTAGAGGGCTTGGAGCCTGGGCGTGGCTTACCTTTGTAGCTCTGAGTCTGTGCAAGAGAACTAATCTAGTCTGCAACTCTGAATCAAAACTGAAACTCTTCTCTGCTTTTCTCTCCTCTGCCTACGAACCAGCTGTTAGTGTTGTATATTGACAACAGCATATTATATTATATTATATATAAAAAGAAGTTAATGAATCCCGCTGAATCAGTTACCTGTGTGTGCTTTCTGGATTTGATTTCTGCAACAAACTCTGACAGGTCTCCTGCTTGACCCGTGGGATGGACTAGAAGACCTCCAAGGTCCCTTCCAACTCTGTTATTCCTTTTAATTTGGATTCTTATGCCACTCAGTGGGTGGCTAGATCTTGTTCAATGCCTACATCCCAATCGAAACAAGCACCACTGAGATGATCAATTTCACAATGCAAAACTTGATTGAGCACATCATATCGGCAAAGGTGAGGGCAAAACCAGATCTAACCATTTCCCACAGAAACCCACATAGTCAAAGTACAGGTTCTCCCTCCCCCACTTTTAGACCAGGTCACATTGTCCAATGGAGGCATTGCTGTGAGAAAGTCTGTTTGGCTCTGATAACCACCTGCCGAAATGTCCTTGGTTCCCATAGCTGGCATCTTGATATCTGGAGATTTGTTCTACCTCCCCGTTTCCTCCTCCCCACCCACTCACTTTGTTGGCAAAGTGAGAAGCGATAATAGTTGCAACAGCAAAAACACCTTTTGAAGCTGGACAGGGGTTTGGATTCGAAGATCTCACTTTTCATCCTGCCATTCGAATAGGTGAAGATTCTCCAACATGGCTGTTCAGATGAACATAGAATCATAGGTCCAGAAGGGACCTTAGAGGTCTTCTAGTCCAATCCCCCCCACACTCAAGACAGAATACCTTATACTATCTTGGTCAAATGATTCCCCCATGAATGGCTTGTCCGAAGAGGGCTGGGAAGATGATGAATGATGATCACGAGACTCAAAGTGTTGCAACTATCATCAATATGTCAAATGCCCAATTTTTGATCAAGAGCCGTGGTGACACAGTGATTAGAGTGTAGTACTGTAAGCTACTTCTGCTGACTGCTGGCTGCCTGCAATTTGGCTGCTCAAATCTCCCCAGGCTCAAGGTTGACTTGGCCTTCCATCCTTTTGAGGTCGGTAAAATGAGGAGCCAGATTGTTGGGGGCAAGAGGCTGACTCTGTAAACTGCTTAGAGGGCTGTAAAGCATGGTGAATTGAATTGAATTGAATTGAATAAGTTTATTTATAGGCCACCCTTTTCCCTGAGGGGACTCAGGGCGGCTAACAACTTATAGGGAGGGGGATACAGACAATAACATATAACATAACACATAATTAAAAAGTAAACAACATTCATCCAACATTCGGGTGGGGGCGGATCAGATCTTTACCCCCAGGCCTGGCAGGATAGCCAGTTCTTGAGGGCTGTGCGGAAGGTCTGAAGGGTGGTGAGGGTACGAATCTCCACGGGGAGATTGTTCCAGAGGGTCGGAGCTGCCACTGAAAAGGCTCTCCTCCGCGTAGTAGCCAGCCGGCACTGGCTGGCAGATGGCCCTCAGAGGAGGCCTCATCTATGAGATCTAATCGGTCTCGAGGAGGTAATCGGCAGGAGGCGGTCTCCCAAGTACCCAGATCCACTACCATGGAGGGCTTTATAGGTGGTAAGAAGCACCTTGAAGTGCACACGCAGATCAACAGGTAGCCAGCGCAGCTCGCGGAGGATCGGTGTTATGCGGGTGAACCGAGGTGCACCCACAATCACTCGCGCGGCCGCATTCTGGACTAGCTGAAGTCGCCGGATGTTCTTCAAGGGCAGCCCCATGTAGAGCACGTTGCAGTACTCCAGCCTAGAGGTCACGAGGGCGTGAGTGACTGTTGTGAGTGCCTCCCGATTCAGGTAGGGTCGCAACTGGCGCACCAGGCGAACCTGGGCGAATGCCCCCCTGGTCACAGCCGACAGGTGGTGATCAAAGGTCAGCTGTGGATCCAGGAGGACTCCCAAGTTGCGAACCCTGTCTGAGGGGTGTAAAATTTGGCCCCCCAGCCTGAGTGGTGGAACGCTAGCCAAATTGTTGGGAGGGAAACACAACAGCCACTCGGTCTTTTCCGGGTTGAGTACAAGCTTGTTAGCCCGCATCCAGTCTCTAACGGCCTCAAGACCCTGGCTCATCACGTCCACCGCTTCATTGAGTTGGCACGGGGCGGACAGATACAGCTGTGTATCGTCCGCATATTGATGGTATCTTATCCCGTGCCTCCGAATGATCTCGCCCAGCGGTTTCATGTAGATGTTAAATAGTACGGGGGACAGGACCGACCCCTGCGGCACCCCATATGTTAGGGGCCTCGTGGTCGATCTCTGTCCCCCGACCAACACCGACTGCGACCTGTCCGAGAGGTAGGAGGAGAACCACTGCAAAACAGTGCCTCCCACCCCCACCTCCCGCAGTCGTCGCAGAAGGATACCATGGTCGATGGTATCGAAAGCCGCCGAGAGGTCAAGAAGAACCAAGATGGAGGGATGGCCTCCATCCCTGGCTCTCCAGAGATCATCGGTCAATGCGACCAAAGCGGTTTCTGTGCTGTAACCAGGTCTGAAGCCGGACTGGAAGGGGTCCAGGTAATCGGCTTCCTCCAAGGACCGCTGAAACTGGTAGGCCACCACCTTCTCAACAACCTTCCCAATAAAGGGGAGGTTGGAGACTGGACGGTAGTTGTTAAGTACAGCTGGATCCAAAGATGGTTTCTTCAGGAGGGGTCTCACCACCGCCGTTTTAAGTGCGGCGGGGAAGTGCCCCTCCCGAAGCGAGGCGGTAATAACCGCTTGGATCCAGCTCCGTGTCACCTCCCTGCTGTTAGCAACCAGCCAGGAGGGACACGGGTCCAGTACACAGGTGGAGGCACTCACAGCCCTCATGGCCTTGTCCACGTCCCCGGGGGTAACGTCCTGAAACTCAACCCAGCGATGGTCTACCAAGTCGTCCACTCGTGCCTCGGCTGGATCTGCAAGGGTGGAGTCCAGATCCGACCGAAACCGAGCAACTTTGTCCGCCAGGAACTGGGCATAGTCTTCAGCCCTACCCTGCAAGGGGTCCCCCGTATCCCTCTTATTTAAGAGGGAACGGGTTATCCTAAACAGGGCGGCTGGACGGGACTTGGCGGACGCAACCAAGGAGGCAATATATGCTCTTTTTGTTGCCCTGAGTGCCCTGATGTATTCCTTGGTGCAGGTTGTTAAAAGTGCTCGGTTCGATTCGGATCTATCGGACCTCCACAGGTGCTCTAGGCGTCTCCTTCGGCGTTTCCTCTCCCGGAGCTCCTCGGTGAACCAAGGAGGCCTCCGGGATCCACCACCTCGGAGTGGCCGTAGTGGCGCAATCCGGTCGAGGGACTCCGATGCTGCCGAGTGCCAGGCAGCAACCAGAGTCTCTACCGGATTGTGGGCGAGAGTATCAGGAATAACCCCAAGCTCCGTCTGGAACCTCAAGGGGTCCATAAGTCGCCTGGGGCGGAACCACTTGGTCGGTTCCTCCTCCCTACAGTGGGGGTTTGGTCTCCGGAAGTCGAGCCTCAGTAGGCAGTGGTCTGACCACGACAGGGGTATGATCTCATTACCCCTCAGACCAAGTGGTATAGAATTTATAATTGAATATCTGCATGATGAACCATTGGTGGCACAGTGGTTGGAATGCAGTATTGCAGACTAATTCTGCCAACTGCCAGGAGTTCGATCTTGATCAACTCAAAGTTGACTCAGCCTTCCATGAGGACCCAGATTGTTGGGGACAATAGTTGACTCTGCAAAACCACTTAGAGAGGGCTGTAAAGCACCATGAAGTGGTATATAAATCTAAGTGCTAGGGCTATTGTGATAGATAGATAGATAGATAGATAGATGGATGGATGGATGGATGGATGGATGGATGGACGGACAGACAGACAGATGATAGGTAGGTAGGTAGGTAGGTAGGTAGGTAGGTAGGCAGGCAGGCAGGCAGGCAGGAAGATAGATAGATAGATAGATAGATAGATAGATAGATAGATAGATAGATAGATAGATAGATAGATAGATAGATGATAGATAGATAGATAGATAGATAGATAGATAGATAGATAGATAGATAGACAGACAGACAGACAGACAGACAGACAGACAGACAGACAATAGACGATACACAGATAGACAGATAGATAGATGGTAGGTAGGTAGGTAGGTAGGAATATAGATAGATAGATGGATGGATGGATGGATGGATGGATAGATAGATAGATAGATAGATAGATAGATAGATAGATAGATAGATAGATAGAGCCATGATTACACATTGGTTAGAATGAAGTATTGCAGGCTAATTCTGCCAACTACCAGCAGTTTGATTCTGACTGGCTCAAGGCTTCCATCCTTCCAATGTGGGTAAAATGAGGACAGACATTGTTGGGAGGGGGGGAAATATGCTGACTCTGTGAACCGCTCAGAGAGGGCTGCAAAGCATTGTGAAGCAGTATAGAAGTCTAAGTGCTTTTGCTATGTTGCTGTGGGGATGCTAGAATGGTGGTAAGTCACCCTTTCAGTCCTGTTCTAACAGAACCACTAAATGATTGGTTGTCAATTGAGGAATCCCTGTAGCTTATTTCATGGAGCGATCTAGCAATTCAAGTGAATAACAAATTAATAGAATAGCTGGGTTGGAAGGGACCTTGGAGGTCTCCTAGTCCAACCCAAACTCAAGCAGGAGACCCTATACCATTCCAGAGAAATGGCTGCCCATTCTCTTTTTGAAAACTTCCAATGTTGGAGCACCATAACCTCTGGATGCAACTAGTTCCACTGGTTGATTAACAGAATAACAAAGTTGGAAGGGACCTTGGAGGTCTTCTAGTCCAACTCACCGCTCAAGCAGGTACGGTTCCAGACAATTGGTTGTCCAATCTTTTCTTAAAAACCTCTAGTGTTGGAGCACCCACAACTTCTGAAGGCAAGGCGTTCCACTGGATAATTGTACTCACAATTGTATCATGAAATTTCTCCTTATTTCTAGGTTTCTTCTCTCCTTGGTTATTTTCCATCCCTTGCTTCTCCATTTCCTCCCAAATGTTATATTTTAAGAGGACAATGTCTATGGAGATCCTCCATCACCCAGGTCATAGTTGTCTCAAAGGTGCTTTTTCAAGAAACAACTGGACTTTCTTGTTTTTCTTTGAAGATGTTTCATCTCTTATCCAAGATGCTTCTTCAGCTCTAACCAGTTGGTGAGGAATGGAAGGATTTATACTCTTTGCAGACAGCTGGACCTCTGCACGTCTTTAGCGGGTGGTTTAAAGAGGACATGCGCGTTTTGAAATAACAATCATGGCTTCCACAGGCATTCTTCATTACACACCAACCAATAAATCCCTCTTGCAAATATGTGAAGGTAACAAAGCAAAGGTTTCAAGCCCACTGTATCTCCAAAGCACCTGAGGGCAGGACAAGAAGTAAATTAATGGAAATTAATCAAAGAGAGAAGCAACCAAGAAGTAAGGAGGAAATTTCCTGATAGTTGGAACAATGGACCAGTGGGACAACTTGCCTCCAGAGGTTATGAATGCTCCAACACTGGAAATTTTGAAGAAGAGATTGGACAACCATTTGTCTGAAGTTGTTTAGGGTTTCCTGTCTGAGCAGAGGGTTGGACTAGAAGACCTCCAAGGTCTCTTCCAACTCTGTTATTCTATTCTGTTCTGTTCTGTTCTGTTCTGTTCTGTTCTATTCTATTCTATTCTATTCTATTCTATTCTACTCCATTCCATTCCATTCCATTCCATTTAATTCCATTAAATTCTATTCTATTCTATTCTATTCTATTCTATTCTATTCTACTCTACTCTACTCTACTCTACTCTACTCTACCCTACCCTACCCTACCCTACCCTACCCTACCCTACCCTACCCTACTCTATTCTAATCACTGGATGTTTTCAAGAAGAGACTGGACAGCCATCTGTTAGAAATGGTATAAAGTCTCCTGCTTGAGCAGAACAGTTAGATGACCTACAAGGTCCCTTCCAATTCTCCTCTCATCTCCTCTCCTCTCCTCCATTCCATTCCATTCTCTATTTTAAGACAGCATAACTGCCTTTTTAAAAAATTGGGTGTCCAGGATCATACCTCGACTCTGCCTTTGAATTATCCTTGAAAGCTCCTTAAAATGCACCCCAAAATCAAAAACCTCCAAAGTGTAACTTTAGTCATTGGGATCAGGTAGCATACCTAAATCTACATCTATCAGGTTACCCTCATTTAAATAGTGCAGCAACAAGTATCGTTTTAATTTTAAAAGTTCGCTTCCTCGTTTTGCACTTCTTAAATTGTACGCCGTGACCTTCCTCAAGACTTTTTTTTTAAAAAAAGAAGAACAATAATAATTATAAATACAAAATGGATAGCAGCAATATGCCTCTCCATTAAGCACCTGCGTTCAGGACTGAGCTAATACATCGTTCTTTATATCTTATTTTTTTTCCCCCCTACGAGCCGCGCTTTAATTGAACAGCCAATTCCAAAGGTCAAATTCATGTAAAAATTTAAAGGCCATTTTTATTATTTGACACGGAACAAATTGTTACTTTATATTGCCTTTAGATGCAAGCCTGTTTGGGGGAAAATTAGATTCAGCTAAAAAAAAAACCCAACATGCCTTTTGCAAGCGGTGTGTGTGTGTGTGTGTGTGTGTGTGTGTGTGTGTGTTTCTGTGTTTCTGTGTTTCTGTGTTTCTGTGTTTCTGTGTGTGTGTTTCTGTGTTTCTGTGTTTCTGTGTTTCTGTGTTTCTGTGTGTGTTTCTGTGTGTGTTTCTGTGTGTGTTTCTGTGTTTCTGTGTTTCTGTGTTTCTGTGTGTGTGTGTGTGTGTGTGTGTGTGTGTGTGTGTCTGTGTCTGTGTCTGTGTGAGTGTGAGAGAGAGAGAGAGATAAAATGCTTGCTTATTTCCAGAGATGGAAAAACAGTCGCTTCCTGTTTTTCTGGGTTTCTCCATAAATATATCCCGGAAAATATTGGGCAGCCAGTACGTTCTCCTAATTTGCATTAATACAAATGAGAACTATTAAGTTTAGCTGATTAGCATATTCATAGGCAAGCTTGGTTCCCCCCCCCCCTATTTAAAATAGTCCCTGATTACGGGCCTGAAAAATTGCATGTAAAAGCAGAAGCTTTCAAACGCAAACCGTGCTTTTCATTGTATTTCAAACCAGGACGTAAATGGAAACAATTTAAGAAAGGGAAACCAGGGTAGATGCAATCTTGCCTTTTAATTTGTGTGAAGCACACAACGGAGGGGGCCTTTTTAAAGGGAAAAAATGGAGTAAACAGAGGCACATTTTAAGCAAGAGGAGGAAATAGCTTCTCGTTCCCCTCCTTCCTTTTAATTAGAGTGATGTCAGTTCATCGTTCACAAATGTAGAGTAATGGGTGTCTTCATACGTGAGCTTAGGAAGGGCAGCCAAACTTCAAGATTCCCTGGAAGAGTGGTAGACGTTCAATCACAGAATCACAGATCATCATAGTGGGAAGGGACCTTTTAGGTTATTTAGTCCAAACTCCCATCCACCTGTTGAAAGAAATGTCCTTCTGGGTTCAGCTCCAAGTGGGGAAAAAGACACTGGAGACATGGAGGCTGCTTGGAAAGATGGTTTATTGTTGGACAGGGCCACATGGCTTGAGCCCTGAACAGAAAAGGTGATCACATGCTTCAATGTTGGTGGAGAAGAAGAGAAGGGCTGAGGGAGGGGCTTGCTAGGCTTTTTATAACCTGTTCAGTCCCACCTCTCTGTTTCCTGTTCCTGTGTAAGAAATGTATATTCATATTGGTTGTCAGACTCCCATGGTGCCATGCAGGGGGCTACTCTCTAAGCTGTGATGAGTTCTCAGATGCCTTGTGGTCAGTTGAGTATATTATCATGCCTTTCTGTAGCTGCCGGTGAAGTCTTTGTTATGTAAAGTGGGCTAGTCTGGCTAGTCTTAATGGGCCTATTGACAAAGTGGGGGTGGGCAAGAAGCTACAGCCAACTATTCTGTCTTTTAAAACATGCTTCTTTTCACATCCAGAGAAATATTCTGCTTTTCAATATTTCCTAGGATATTTCATTTTTCTGAGAGAGGGCTGGATGATAACTTCCCCCACACCCATCCAAGCAGGGGACCCTACACCAGAGGTGGTATTCAGCAGGTTTTGACCAGTTCTGGAGAACCAGTTGCGGAAATTTTTAGTAGTTTGAGTAGTTGAGGAGGATAACTAAATAAGATCCTTTTTCCATTCACTCTCATTCTGTTGTAGGAAGTTATCACCCAGCCCTCTCCCAGAAAATATGAAATATCCTAGGAAATATTGAAAAGGCAGAATATTTCTCTTCTCTGGATGTGAAAAAGGAAGAAACGTGTTTTAAAAGACAGAATAGCTGCCTGCAGCTTCCTGCCCATTCCCCTTTGTCAATGAGCCATTAAAACCCGAGCGAGTCCACTTACATAATAAAGAGTTCTCCCCTTCAGCTCCAGAATGATGGGATTAAGGCATCATAGCAATAGCAATAGCAGTTAGACTTATATACTGCCTCATAGGGCTTTCAGCCCTCTTTAAGCGCTTTACAGAGTCAGCATATCGCCCCCACAATCTGGGTCCTCATTTTACCCACCTCGGAAGGATGGAAAGCTGAGTCAACCCTGAGCCAGTGAGATTTGAACCGCTGAACTGCAGATATCAGTCAGCTGAAGTGGCCTGCAGTACTGCACTCTACCCACTGCGCCACCTCGGCTATGATAATATTGGCCCTTTACCCAACTCGCCACATGGCATCTGAGAACTCAACCAAACCTGGATTCAAAACGCAGCCTAGAGAGTTGCCCCTGCATGGGCCCATGGGAGTCTGACAACCAATCAGAATACAAGCTCAAGTTCAAAGGCCAGAAGAGGGCATAAAACCAGGGACTCAGCTTCTCTCCCTCCCTTCTCTTCTTCTCCACCAACATTGAAGCATGTGATCCCCCTTTTCTGTTCAGGAGCTCAAGCCATGTGATCCTGTCCACCATTAAAACCATCTTTCCAAGCAGCCTCCATGTCTCCAGTGTCTTTTCCCCCACTTGGAGCCGAACCCAGAAGGACATTTCTTCCAACACTGTAATGGAATAAATGGACTCTAAATGCTTAATTGTACAGAGATATCAGAATTGTAGGCTTTGTATATTTGTTTGTTTTGCAAATAAATCAAGGTGGCAAACATATCGAGATACTTTCCTCCTCTTATTTTCCCCAGAACATCGACCCTGTAAGGTGAGTTGGGCTGAGAGAGAAGGGGGCAGGACTAAAGTCCCCCAGTCAGCTTTCATGCCTAAAACAGAACTAGAACTCACTCTCTCCTGGTGATTGGCCCAAAGTCACCCAGTTAGCTTTTATGGCTAAAGCAGGTCTAGAATTCATCATCTCTGGCTGATTGGCCCAAAGTCACCCAGTCAGCTTTCATGCCTAAGGCAGAACTAGAACTCACTCTCTCCTGGTCATTGGCTCAAAGTCACCCAGTCAGCTTTCATGCCTAAGGCAGAACTAGAACTCACTCTCTCCTGGTCATTGGCTCAAAGTCACCCAGTCAGCTTTCATGCCTAAAACAGAACTAGAACTCACTCTCTCCTGGTGATTGGCCCAAAGTCACCCAGTTAGCTTTTATGGCTAAAGCAGGTCTGGAATTCATCATCTCTGGCTGATTGGCCCAAAGTCACCCAGTCAGCTTTCATGCCTAAGGCAGAACTAGAACTCACTCTCTCCTGGTCATTGGCTCAAAGTCACCCAGTCAGCTTTCATGCCTAAGGCAGAACTAGAACTCACTCTCTCCTGGTCATTGGCTCAAAGTCACCCAGTCAGCTTTCATGCCTAAAACAGAACTAGAACTCACTCTCTCCTGGTGATTGGCCCAAAGTCACCCAGTTAGCTTTTATGGCTAAAGCAGGTCTGGAATTCATCATCTCTGGCTGATTGGCCCAAAGTCACCCAGTCAGCTTTCATGCCTAAGGCAGAACTAGAACTCATTGTTTCCTGCTTTCCAGACTGGTTCCTTAACCATGAGGCCAAATTGGTTTTCTTCTCAGTATCTTATTTCCTAAAGAAAAATTGACTATTATTATTTCATGCAAGTATCATCCTCAGGAATACTTTCTTATGAAATGATAATTGTAACTTTAATTTTTTTTTAACCATGCATTCTTCCTGCTATGTATATAGCTATCATTGTCCAACTATTGGCATTAAAATATAGGAAAGATCAAATTCAAGTTGAAGATCACACCTTTATCTTCTTAAACCTTATTCTACCTAAAACTGTCTGAATGTCTTCTTCCCTTTTTCCATTTGGGGGGGGGGGTATTTTTTCCCTCTTCTATAATGACAATGAATGCATCTAAAATTGATTTCACAGCATTTTCATATTAGAGTCCTATATTTGCATTTGTATGTCTGTGCGTTTCTTCCTATATTTTGTTTCATTATATTTTATAAGTTGTAAAAAATATTGTGTTTATAAAATAATAGAAATAAAATCAGTTCCATTAAGAGGCTTGTTCACAAAATAAGAAGAGCTGGTGTGATACAGAGTTGAATATCTTGGACTTCGAACAGGGAGACTCGACTCAACTCACTAACTTAACTCAACTCACTAACTCAACTCAACTCACTAACTCAACTCAACTCACTAACTCAACTCACTAACTCAACTCAACTCACTAACTCAATTCACTAACTCAACGACTCAACAACTCAACAACTCAACAACTCAACAACTCAACTCAACAACTCAACAACTCAACAACTCAACAACTCAACAACTCAACAACTCAACAACTCAACAACTCAACAACTCAACAACTCAACAACTCAACAACTCAACAACTCAACAACTCAACAACTCAACAACTCAACAACTCAACAACTCAACAACTCAACTCAACTCACTAACTCAACTCACTAACTCAACAACTCAACTCAACTCAACTCAACATAATAAGAGAACCAGAAAAGAGGTAGACACCTTGCATTTTTATGTCTCAAGTGCAGGCCTTTAAAGTCAGCTTTTTCTGTTCAAATATTCAGTGCTATCTCTAGCTTGAACTGTTGCTGATGAGCTTGTAATTTCCTAGATCCCAAGATCTATTCCACAAAATATTGGTTTAACATTAGCGACTTCCTGCTTCATTTAAGACATCAATCACAACCTAGCAGAAAAAACGGGAAAAAAACCAACTAGGCTTAATAGCAGTGACTGTGAGGCTGTGATTTTGGGGCAGCCAACCAATTGGTTGAAGGAGTGGATGGATCTTTATAGGTGTCTGCGATGCTGCTGAGGATTGAGCAATGTCCGAAATGACCCTACAGCAATGTAGTGAGTTCTGTGTCTTTTGCTATTCTAATGGTGTGTGTGTGTGGGGGTAATTCTATTACTGTATTTTTCAGAGTATAAGACACACCTTTTACCCCCGATAAAGAGGATGAAACTATTCTCCAAGGCACCTGAGGGTAGAACAAGAAGCAATGGGTGGAAACTAATCAAGGAGAGAAGCAACTTAGAACTGAGGAGAAATTTCCTGACAGTTAGAACAATTAATCAGTGGAACAGCTTCCCTCCAGAAGTTGTGAATGTTCCAACACTGGAAGTCTTTAAGAAGATGTTGGATAGCCATTTGTCTGGAACGGTCTAGGGTTTCCTGCCTAGGCAGGGGGTTGGACTAGAAGACCTCCAAGGTCCCTTCCAACTCTCCTATCGTATTGTATTGTATTGTAAAATCTGGGTGCGTCTTATGTACTGAATACAGCATTTTTGGCCTCCCCAAACCCCGCCCCTGCTCATTCTGTTTTTTGCAAAAGTGCTCCTGGGGGCTGGGGAGGGCAAAAATGAGCAAAAACTGGGCCATTTTTGTCTGAGTTTACCCCTCCCCCATCCCCCAGGAGCACTCTATAAGCCTCCCAAACTCCATTTCCATTTCCATTTATTGAATTTATAGGCCACCCAATCCCGGAGGACTCTGGGCGGCTTACAGGAATAAGAAATATTAAAAGATTAAAACAAATAAGACACATGCCCTGGTTTTTTTGCATAAAACGGGCCCATTTTTGCTCATTCTTGCCTCCCCCCAAGCCCCAGGAGCACTTTGCAGGCCTCCCAAACCCCCTGCATACCCCGATTTCCGGAGCTCAGGGAGGGCAAAAACACACACCCCAACCATGGTGCAGGAGGATGACTAGGCCACGCCCACAATGGCCATGCCCACAAAACAACCAGGTAGAGAACCCCTTGCTAAAATTTTTGAAGCCCACCCCTGACCGATGATACATAACTTTCCTACTTTATCCCCTACCCTACCCTACCCTACCCTACTCTACGCGCGCGTGCGCGTGCGCGCGCGCACACACGCACACACACACACACACACACACACACACACCTCTCCCTCTTTCCTGACGTCCCTGGCCATGAACTCACCTTAGAGAGATGTGAAGCCACTCTACACATTTCTCACTGAATGTTAGGGTGAGGGGGAATACACCCACATTTGAAGGAAGAGAGTAAAGTTATCCATTATGTAAATCAGTGTCAAGTGGTATCTTATGGTCTTGAGCGAACCTACCTGGTGTGTGTATAGTTCGGGTGGTGTGATTAAAGGCCTCCAGAACTGTGTCATCCTTTTGTGATTAAAACAAAGCAGTGTAAGATTCAAACTGCCGACATTGTTTTAAGGGGCTTTTAAAAGAGCTTTTGTCACTAGTAGCCTTCCTCTCTGTCTCGATCTCTGTCTCTGTCTGTCTGTCTCTCTCTCTCTCTCTCTCTGTGTGTAACTCTCTCTCTCTCTCTGTGTCTGTCTATCCATCTCTCTCTCTCTCTCTGTGTCTGTCTCTCTTTCTGTTTGTGTGTGTCTGTTTGTCTGTCTCTCTGTCCCTCATCTCTCTCTCTCTCTCTGTCTGTTTGTGTGTGTGTCTCTCTCTGTCTCCTTGTCTCTGTCTCTGTGTTTCTCTTTGTGTGTGTGTCTCTATCCCTCTCCCTCTGTCTCTCTCTCTCTCCCCTCCCCTCTCCCCTACCTCCATCCCTCTTTCCTTTTCCTCCTCTTCTGTGTTTAGATCCCCTGTGTATAAAGTGACCAGACATCCCGCTTTTGGCGGGACAGTCACAATTTCTAACAATTTGTCCTGCGTCCCACGGCATTTTAAAAAAGCCCCGATTTTGGCTTCATGTTGAAAGTGCAGTGGATTTGCTTAAGAAATCCTAACCGGGGCAAGACAAAAAGTGGTAATGTTAAGCCCCGGGGCTGGGATCCAAGGCGCGCTTAACTAGGCGAGGAACTTGTGCAGACCTGCCGGGACGTGGGAACTGAGGAAAAGAATGGAGGGGAGGGGGGGCGTGCAGAGAAGAAGAAGCGTGCCAAGCTGTCATTGGGGCTGCTGAAGCTTGCAAGGGAGATTTTGCAGTATTCTTCCTTTGCCACACCCACCAAACCACATGACACCCACAAAGCCACGCCCACAGAATCTGTAGTAAAAAAATATGAATCCCACCACTGTGTACTACAAAGAATTGGAAGTCAGGGTTCCAAATAGCACCCAAAAGTAAATCAGAGTCCAAGGCAAAGTATTGCTCAAAGTTCCAATTTATGAAGAAAGCCACATTGGCACATCTGGGAAAACCCGAATCTGAAAGCTTCCCAGTTTTCCCCACCCAGTTGAAAGTTCAAGATCTTGCTGCCACACCCACAAGTCCATCACATGGTCCAATCTCCCACTGCCATGCTGGCATCTCCACCCATTCAATTCCAGCCAGGTGCAGAGACAAATGATAATGACCTTGGCTTTCTAGAAAGAATGTTGTTATGGCTACATAGCATCTAACTCCGTACAATCTCCCTTCCCATTTTCCCACAATAGGAAATGCATAGTAGAATAATAGAAAGTGTGGCAGGCCAAAGATCCAAAAGAAAAGATGCTGGAGACCTGACACCATCTTTCTCCCTGTGATTCATCGAGATTTCAATATTTATTATAATTTCTCCCTTTTTCCCCTTCTGTTTATTTTGAACGGATAGGAAAGGGGAAAAAAGAAAACAGATGGACTCCACTTGTCAACTTAAGCAGGAAACACCTCTTAGTGAAACTGGGAAAGCCCGAGCTTCGCTCGTGGCTCACAATTACAGAATTGATAAGACTTTAATAGATGGGGTGAGCAAAGAAACACTCTAATCAGCTTTGTTCTAATTAAAACGATCAGCAAGTTGGCAACGGTGCCAAGTGATTGGTACGGATTTTCCTTTTCCCCCCCTTTTTTTCCCAGATCTGGGAAAGAAAAACAACAACAAGAAGGCAAGGCCAATTTACACTCCGAAATGAAGGTTTGTAAACCTGGCTGAACTAACTCTGCATTTCTTCCAGATGCTGATTTCAGTCACTGGAGCCCCATCACTTGGGAAGATGGATCTTTCTCTGGCTAGAAGTTGTTGTTGTTGTTTTGTTTATTCGTAACTTATAAAGCCCTTCATGGTATTGGACCTGGGTACTTGAGAGACCGCCTGCTGCCAATTACCTCCCACAGACCCATTAGATCTCACAGGGTTGGCCTCCTCCGGGTGCCATCTACCAGCCAATGCCACCTGGCTACTACCCGGGAGAGGGCCTTCTCTGTGGCAGCTCCGGCCCTCTGGAATGAACTCCCCGCAGGGATTCGGACCCTCACCTCTCTCCAGGCCTTCCGAAAAGCCGTCAAAACCTGGCTTTGTCGGCAGGCCTGGGGGTGATGAGTTCCCTCCCCTCTCGACATGTATGGTTGTGCGACTGTTGTTTACTTTTATTATTTGTATTTTGTCTTTTTATGTTCCCCTTTTTTTCCCCCCTTGAATTGTTCGCCGCCCTGAGTCCTCCCGGAGAAGGGCGGCATACAAATAATAAAATACAAATACAAATACAAATTTGGTCGCCACTGTAGGAAGTTAGCATCCGCCTCTCTCCTAGAAAAATGAACTATTTTAGGACATATTAAAAGGGCAGAATGTTTTCCCCTAAAAGGGAGGCTGTCAGGGTCCCCAAAACACCCCCAATGAAATAAAACTCTGAGGCTGGAGTTTCCTCAAAGTTCCACTTTATTAGAGATATCCTATTGGCACATCTGGAAAAAAACTGGATCTGAAAGCTTCCAGGTTTTCCCCATTCAAAAGAAAGTTCAAGTCTTTGCCGAGCACCCACATGTCCATCCCATGGCCCAATCAGGCACCATCTAACACTGGAGATGCCTCCCAGTCACACCATCACAGCTGCAGGGCAAGGTGGCCTTGACTCTCTGAGAAAAGAATGTTATTTTGACTATATATCACCCACGCTCTATAGAATCCCCCTTCCCATTTTCCCTGAAGGCCCAAATGTAAAAAGATGGCTTCCAGATCTGACTCAGGAGGCAAGACCTCCCACTGGTTATTTGTTCTCATTGTTAGGAAATTTCCTACATTCATTAAATTATTGACTTGATGCCAGGGTTCCAAATAGCATCCAAAATTAAATCAGAGTCCAAGGCAAAGTATTGCTCAAAGTTCCAATTGATGAAGAGAGCCATGTTGGCACATCTGGGAAAACTCGAATCTGAAAGCTTCCCGATTTTCCCCACCCAGTTGAAAGTTCAAGATCTTTCCCCCACCCCACCCACAAGTCCATCCCATGGTCCAACCTCCCACCGCCATGCTGGCGGCTTCCATCCATCCAGTTCCTGTCAGGTGCAGAGACAAAGATGACCTTGACTTTCTAAGAAGAATGTTATTGTGGCTACATATCATCCAACTCCATGTCATTCCCCCCCTCCCATTTTCTCACAGTGGAAAGTGTGGCAGATGTGGAATCCAAAAAGATAAGATGGATTGCAGGTCTGAACAGAGGCAGAAACTAATCCTACCACACGCCTTTGTCAATGAGCCATTAAGGCCTGGGCCAGTCTATTCTGCATAGCAAAGATCTGCCTCCTTCAGACAGAGCCGTAATAGGAATCCCAAAGCCCTTTCATTACATCATCACCCTGCAAGGGTCAACCAAGCTTGGGACTCAGGACTGCCTACAGAGTGGTCCCTGCATGGCCCCATGGGAGTCTGATAAACAATCAGAATACAAGCTCAAGTTCAAAAGGCCAGAGAGGGCATAAAACCGAGTCACTCTCAGCATCACTTCCCCTTTTTTCTTCGCTCAACATCTTCAAGGCACGTGGTCCTATCCACCATTAAAACCATCTTTCGAAGCAGCCACCATTGCTTCCAGTGTCTTTCTCCCCACTTGGGACTGAACCCAGATGGACATTCCTTCCAGTACCACAATATACAAAAAGGGGGTTGAGGCCTTAGAAAGTGAGAGGAGAAGAGCAACAAAGATAATAGCAATAGCAGTTAGACTTATATACCGCTTCATAGGGCTTCCAGCCCTCTCTAAGCAGTTCACAGAGTCAGCATATCACCCCCAACAACAATCCGGGTCCTCATTTTACCCACCTCGGAAGGATGGAAGGCTGAGTCAACCCTGAGCCGGTGAGATTTGAACAGCCGAACTGCAGAACTGCAGTCAGCTGAAGTAGCCTGCAGTGCTGCATTTAACCACTGTGCCACCTCGGCTCCATAGGGGAGTGATTAGGGGACTGGAGGCTAAAATATATGAAGAACGGTTGCAGGAATTGGGAATGTCAAGTCTAATGAAAAGAAGGACCAGGGTTGACATGATCGCAGTGTTCCAATATCTCAGGGGTTGCCACAAAGAAGAGGGAGTCAAGCTGTTCCCCAAAGCACCAAAATGCAAAACAAGAAACAATGGGTGGAAACTAATCAAGAAGAGAAGCAACCTAGAATTAAGGAGAAACTTCCTAAAAGTGAGGACAATTAACCATTGGAGCATCTTGCCTTCAAAATGTGTGGGTGCTCCATTACTGGAGCCTTTAAGAAGACACTGGACAACCATTTGTCTGGAATGGCATGGGGTCTCCTGCTTGAGCAGGGTGTTGGACTAGAAGACCTCCAAGGTCCCTTCCAACTCTGTTATTGTGTTAATTAACCAGTAGAACACCTTGAAGAAATTGTGGATCACTGGAGATTTAAAAAAAAAAAAAAGATTGGGCAGGCATCTATCTAAAATGGTGTGGGGTCTCTGCTGGCCGATTGTGCAGCTGTTACTATTTAATTTAGTATTAAATCACTCCTTTCCTTTGACGTTTTAAACTCCGTAGAAATTCAAAACACGAACAGTGTTACAAAGCTGCTCGGCGCCATAGGACGGTGAGAGGTCAAGAAGCACCAGGATAGAGGAATATCATCTATCCCTGGCCCACCAGAGATCATCGGTCAGCGCGACCAAAGCAGTTTCGGTGGAGTAACCAGGCCTGAAACCCGACTGGAAGGGATCAAGATAATCAGCTTCATCCAAGGACCTTCGGAGTTGAAAGGCCACCACCTTCTCAACAACCTTCCCAACAAAGGGGAGGTTGGAGACTGGACGATAGTTTTTAAGAATAGCTGGATCCAGAGAAGGTTTCTTAAGGAGGGGTCTCACCACCGCTTCCTTTAGGGGCTGCGGGAAAGATCCTTCCTGTAAAGAGGTATTAATAATTCTCTGGAACCAGCCTCGTGTAACCTCCTTGCTGGCGGAAACCAGCCAGAAGGGACACGGGTCCAGTAGGCAGGTGGAGGCACTTACCGCTCCCATGGCCTTGTCCACTTCCTCAGGAGTAGCAGGTTGCAGGGCTCCAAGAAATCCGATCAAGGCCCACCCCCAGCATCTTGGCAGGAACTGCCCAAGTGGAGTCCAGGTCCGTCCGAATCTGAGCGACTTTCTCCGACAGAAACTGAACAAACTCCTCAGCTCTTCCTTGCAAGGGTTCCTCCGCATCCCTCCCCTTCAGAAGGGAGCAAGTAATCCTAAACAGGGCGGCTGGGCAAGATTCTGCGGACGCAATAAGAGCGGAAAAATGCGAACATTTTGCCGCCCGTATCGCCATGAGATAAGTCCTAATAAAGGCTCTTAGCAGTGCTCGGTCAGATTCGGAGTTACTAGCCCTCCAGCGTCGCTCTAGGCGTCTCTTTTGGCGCTTCATCTCCCGGAGTTCCTCAGTGAACCAAGGAGGCCTCCTGGATCCACTGCCATGGAGAGGCCGCAAAGGCGCAATCCGGTCAAGAGCCCCAGCCGCCGCTATATTCCAAGCACCGACCAAGGAGTCTGTCGGGCTGCGGGCAAGGGAGTCAGGTATATCCCCAAGCTCCGTTTGAAATCCCAAAGGGTCCATCAGGCACCTGGGGCGGAACCACTTAATCGGCTCCACCTCCCTGCAGTGCAGGAGTAGTTTCCAAAAGTCCAGCCTCAGTAGGAAGTGATCTGACCATGACAGGGGCGAGATCTCAATGCCCTCCAATTTCAGATCACGTCTCCACTGCCCCGAGAGAAACACGAGGTTGAGCGTGTGTCCTGCTGTATGAGTTGGGCCCTGAATTACCTGGGTCAAGTCCATGATTGTCATGGAAGCCATGAACTCCTGAGCCCCATCAGAGCGTAGGAAGTCTTCCAGTCCAACTCCCAGCTCAAGCAGGAGGTCCAGTAATATTTGAGGGGCTACCACAGAGAGGAGGGGGGTCAAGTTATTTTCCAAGGCACCTGAAGGCCAAACAAGGAATAATGGATGGAAACTGACCAAGGAGAGATTCAATCTGGAAATAATGAGAAATTTTCTGACAGTGAGAACGACCAGCCAATGGAACAGAAGTTGCCTTCAGAAGTTGTGGGAGCTTCATCATTGGAAGCTTTCAAGAAGAGACTGAACTGCCATTTGTCAGAAATGGTGTAGGGTTTCCTGCTTGTTCGGGAGGTGGGACTAGAAGACCCATAAGGTCCCTTCCAACTCTGTTAATCTAATCATTTCAGACAAATGGTTGTTCAATCTCCTCTTAAAACTCTCCATTGATGGTGCACCCACAACATCTGGAGGCAAGTTGTTCCACCCATTAAATGTTCTCACTGTCAGGATATTTCTCCTTAATTCTAGTTTGCTTCTCTCCTTGGTTAGTTTCCAGCTGTTGCTTCTGGTCTTGCCCTCTGGTGCTTTGGAGAATAGCCCGACTCCCTCTTCTTTGGGGAAGCTCCTCAAATATTACAACACTATGCCAACCTGAGTCCTTCATTTCATTAAATGAGACATACCCAGTTCCTTCAAACATTCTTCATACGTTGTATCCTTCAATCCCCTAACAAGCAAGTTTGCAGATATTCTACCTTCAGGTGTTTATAGTGAGCAGGTGAAGGGAAGACTTTATGCCAAAACATATTCTACAGGCTCCTGAATGTAAACAAATGATATTGATCCAAGCAACACTTGTGTGTTCAACATGCATAACTTAGAAACCGGCAGTCTGCTGCCTCATTTTGAAGGGCTGCCAGCTGCTGCTGTATGTTCTGAATGCTGCTGATGTGCAGCAGGCGTTAGCACATTTGTAAAATAGATAAATGGATGGAATCAATACTGGCTGCATTCATAAAACTGGTTATTCTGGGTTACTGAAGCGGTTGGTGTTAACCTGGTTAAGTTAGGTGACTGAGACAATGCACATTCTCAACTCGTGCAATAATTATGAACTAACAAAAAGGATGGAGTTTCAATCAGAATGGAGCTGGAAGAAGGGTCCTTAGAGGTCTTCTAATCCACCCCCCCTCCAAGCAGGAGACACTATACGATTTGAGATAATTGGCTGCCCAGTCTCTTCTTATAAACCTCCAGCGATGAAGCGCCTTCAACTTTTGGAGGCTACCACTGGTTAACTCTTCTCAGCAAGAGTAAGAGTAACAGAGTTGGAAGGGACCTTGGAGGTCTTCTAGATCAGCCCCCTCCTCAAGCAGGAGATCCTGTACCAGTGATGGATAACCTTTTTGTCATTGTGTGCCGAACGTGTTTGTGTGTGCACCTGTGCACCAGCAGGCGGGCCCGCACCCATAATGCAATGTGCGCGTGGAGACTCCCGGCGGTGCAGGGGCGGATGAGAACCTTGGGAAGAACTCAATAGGTGGGCCAAAATGCCAAACCCAGTGTGAACATCTGGCTGACTGCAATGAAAAATGTCCTCAAACTGCCTCTGTCTGTTCCGACTTAGGCTTCCCGAGAAAGCATAAATCACAATCTTAGTCCCAAAAACCCTCTTTTATTTATATGGCTGTGAATTATGGTCATTCGCAGCCTGTAAGTCTTCTGTGAAGACTCCGACAGATGTCTGCTCGAGTTGCTAAAGTCTTTCAGGGGAATGTTCATAAACAGCCACCTTTATCTTCCTTGAAACGCTGCCAGGAACCCAAATGCAGAGCTAGGCCGAACTTTGCAGAGTCAAACAGAACTTCTCAGAGCTTGAACCGACCAGATGAACTAACTGCTTCCTGCAAAAGCTCACATCCTGTTTGCTCCTCTTTTATGTCTTATGGGAGGGACCAATCATCTCCAAGTCTTACTCCAAAGTCGACCCTGTTTTCTTAATTGTTTTTGCCTTCTGGCAGCTCTGTGCATGTGGACACTGGGGACAGGCTCCCACTGTTCTTCTGCCTTTCCATTCCATTCCATTTATTAGACTTGTATGCCGCCCTATTCCCCGAAGGGACTCAGGGCGGCGAACAAACATATGGGGTAGGGGACAATACAAAAACGAACGAAACAGACAGGATACAAAGACAAATTAAAACCACACAACAATCAGCAATTCGAGTGGGGCTGGGAACTCATCAGCCCCAGGCCTGCTGGAACAGCCAGGTCTTAGCAGCTTTGCGGAAAGCCTGAAGGGTGGTGAGGGTCCGAATCTCCACGGGGAGATCGTTCCAAAGGGCCGGAGCAGCCACAGCTATGCCTTGCTGATGTCAGGTTCTGGAGGCCGCAAATAACTACCAGATGGCCGGCTTGGTCCCCTCTCTGTCTCTGACCCAGAGCTCTCATCCAAGTCTTCCCCAGGCTCCAGGACTGGCCATTGTTCCTCCCCAATCTCCTCACTGTCTGAATCTGCTGCCAGCTCTGCTGGCTGCCAGCAGACCACAACACTGTCTAGCCCAGATTTCTTGGAGAAAAAAGGCCCTGTAGATAGATAAAATTGAGAAGTTCTTTCTAACTATATGGATGTGATGAATTCTAATAATCTTAATGATATGCCTTTGTGTGGAAAGGAAAAAAAGAAACAATCCCATCATTTTCACAACAGCTCCTTGCCCTTGGGTTGAAGGTAGAGAAAAGCAGAATTGTTCTCACCTCGCTAGTTGTGATGTGAAGTCTTTGTTCCTCCTCGCTCGCCAACTGTCAGTGGTCATTAATGCGAAATGTTTATCTGGCAATGCTGCTTTCTTGATTACTGTTTAATAATGCTGATGTCACATGCATTTACTTTGGAACATTTCTAATGGCACTTTTATTATTAACAATGGGGAGACGTGTCACATTTCTCCAGCACCACAACAAGTCACTTCTTGGCCATTTCTCTCTGTTAAGAGATTTGAAGAATAAAATAACAGCCCGAAGGATCACCCGAGCCAAAGATTTATTCATTTATTTGAAGCAGCCACTGATACCCTGCTTGATGTATGACATTTTCTTTTTCCAAAATCAAGTGGTGGAGGATTAAGAGAAAGAGAGAAAAAGAAAGATAGAGGGACAGATGGAAAAAATGGAGAGAGAGAGGAAGGAAGGAAGGAAGGAAGGAAGGAAAGAAAGGGACGGAGGGAGGGGAAAAAGGAAAAGGGAAAGGGAAAGAGAAAGAGAGTGAATGGGAAAGAGACAAAAGAAGACAGAAAGACAAAGGGAAAGAGAGAGAGAGAGGGAGGGAGATAGGGAAAGGAAAAAATAAAGGGAAAGAGAAAGGGATAGTGGAAGAGGAAAAGAGAAAAAAAGAGAAAGGGAAAGAAATAAAAGAGAAAAACAGAGCAGAGACAGAGAAGGAGAAAGATAAAGAAAGAGGAGAAAGAGAAAGAGGGGGAGAAAGAGAAAGAGAGAGTGAATGGGAAAAGGACAAAGAAGGATAGAAAGGGAAAGAGTGAGAAAAAGAGAGAGAAATTGGGAAAGGGAAAAATAAAGGGAAAGAGAAAGGGATAGTGAAATAAAAAGAAGACAAAGAGAGAAAGAGAGAGAGAAAGGGAAAACAAAAAAGAAAGGGAAAAAGAGAGGGAGAGAGAAAGAGAAAAGAGAGACAAAGAGAGAAAGGGAAAGAGAGAGAGAAAAGACAAAAAAAGAGAGACAAGGAGAAAGAGAAGAAAAAAGAGAAAGAAAGAGAAGGAGAAAGAGAAAAAGAAAGAGGAGAAAGAGAAGGAGAAAGGAATCCTTTGAGGCAAAACTCTAGATAGAGTTGGCTATTTTAAGATGTATGGACTTCAACTCCCAGAATTCTCCATCCAGGATTCTGGAAGTTGAAGTCCATGCAAGTTAAAAAGAAGGCTGGCTTAGAGAATTCTGGGAGTTGAAGTTTGCACACCTTCAAGGTGCCGAAGTTGAGAAACTCTACGAACGTTAGAACACACTGAGGAACAAGCTGGTGGGGCAACTGCCAATTAGATGCCAACAGACATATTCCGGAAGATGAACCAGAAAATCACAGTCCTCCTGGACAAATGGTTCCCAGAGTTGGAAGTCAAGCTACACTGCTGCTGGTTTGAAGATCCCATGTAGGAAACCCCAAGGTGTTTGACCATTTATCATCCCAACTGGTCACAAACACCACCCTTTCTGGTGGCATCAATCTCACAGCTGGTTCGGAGAGCAGGTTTAATGCAGCCATGATCTCTTCCAGTTGATGTGACCCACAATTTGATTGCCTTTGTTCCTTGACTTTAGAAATAGATGAGATTTTTTTCAGTTGGGTTTTATTTTAAGAGGAGGGGGGGGGGCACTTAAGATGAAAGCTGGAGAAGTGCATGGTTGATTTTCCTTCTGGGATGAAATAAAAGGGACAAATATCTTTGAAGCATGGATTTATCAGTTGCTATTTAAAAAAAAAAAAACTTTGATGTTGGTTGAAGTAAGGAGAAGCTATGATGTTGAATTAGAAACCAGAATAAACAATCAAATCTGTAGCTGAAATATACACAATAACAGAGGCAGATCAATGAAGCCTGCAAGTAAATATATTGGCTCTCAAGTAAATACATACATTACTAGCCAAATTGATGTTTCACATCAGCATGGATTAATTTTGCTTGAAAACGTCAACTCAATAATAACCAATTGTCTAGTGAAAAGGACTAGGGATGACATGATAGCAGTGCATCACTATCTCAGGGGCTGCCACAAAGAAGAGGGAGTCAAGCTATTCTCCAAAGCACCTGTGGGCAGGACAAGAAGCAATGGGTGGAAACTAATCAAGGAGAGAAGCAACCTAGAACTAAGGAGAAATTTCCTGACAGTTAGAACAATTAACCAGTGGAACAACTTGCCTCCAGAAGTTGTGGCTGCTCCATCACTGGAGGTTTTTAAGAGGAAATTTGCATTAAATTATATAGGATCCCTTGCTTGAGCAGGGTGTTGGACTAGAAGATCTCCAAGGTCCCTTTCCAACGTGGTTATTCTATTCGCTATTCTGTTATTCTTTCTAGGATCTTGTGTATCCATCCCATCAAGCCGAAAGAAAGTGCAGACTGGTATAGGATCTCCTGCCACAGGCAAGGGGTTGGACTAGAAGACCTCTAAAGTCCCTTCCAACCCTGTTATTCTATTCTTCTATACATCATTCCGTCTGAAGGGATGTTGTCAATCAATCAGCAACTCCTATCACTTTTTTATATATTCCCTTGTGCTTCCATCATAGATCAGTTCTAGTTTAATAACATTTATAAACCAAATGAATCAAAGCGGACTGACATTAAAATTTTGATTTAAATACATGTCTAAGTAGGCATATTGTTTTTCAAAGAACCTACTTCTAAACATTGCTTAATCTCTCAAAATGAACCCCATTTTGCTTTGGAAAACCAAGAAATTGGTTGAGGTTTTAGGCATATGTTTTAGGTAATTGCAAATTTGTGTCGCACTAAACAACAAAAGGTTCTGATCTTTCTTGGCAGGTAGGAAACCCAGATCAGTACAATCCCTAAAGATTAAATTTTCCAAGCATCCCCAATTTTTAGAAATTCTGTTTAAATACTACCATAGAGCAAACGAAGAGTACAGTCACCATGTGCTTTACTGCTCAACTGTTTCAACTGTAACTGGAAACCAGAAACTTTGCTTAGAACAGAAGAACCTAGAGTATATACCATAGATCCAAAGTTGTAAACACTGCTATCTACTGGCTGAATACTACTGTAGTTGTTTCATGAAAGTACATTCCAACAATGAATCCCAATTCTAATCTCTGCCATTAATGGCTGGTCGTAGATAAATAAAAACTATTCTTGACTTCCTCCCTTGTTTCTTTTCTTACTTTTCTTTACTTTTTTTGTGCTCTTGCTTTGTCAGAATTATCTAACCATAAATGTTGCTTTGGGGACTTGTTAAAAATCACATTTGTGTTTTAGGAAAAATAATAGCCACCTTGTCTTGTTTTGGGCAGTTTTTCTAGGTTAAGAACAGAGAAATCTTTTCTGGTTTGTATTTTCCTGATATTAAATGGCCTTGGACTCTCATTTATTACTTTGGAAACTCTGTTTGTTTGTTTGTTTCTGTGTGTGTGTGTGTGTGTGTGTGTGTGTGTGTGTGTGTAGGTTCTAATCCCAGTAAGGGTATGGCTAGCTGATGAGAGCTAAATAGCTTGAAATAGATCTATACTAGTCTCCCTTTATTTATTTATCAGCAAAAATACAACACACACAAACACACACACACACACAGACGTATGTATGTATGTATGTATGTATGTATGTATGTATGTACGTACATACTTATCTGTATTTGTATGTATCTCTATATGTATACACACTCTCATATATATACATATATATACATATGTATACTGTACATGTGTGTATGTGTAGATGTATACACACATATGTATATGTGTATATTTGTGTGTAATACATAAACATACATACAGAGAGAGAGAGAGGCAGATAGATAGACGGAGGGTGGAGGGGCGAGGAAGGGAGGGAGGATAGATACATATAGTAGATACATATAGTAGATAGAAAATTACAATATGATAGCTAGAGATAGCTAGCTAGATAGCTAGATAGCTAGCTAGATAGATAGATATAGTAGATACGATAGATAGATAGATAGATAGATAGATAGATAGATAGATAGATAGATAGATAAGAGAGAGAGGCAGATAGATAGATAGTTGGAGGGAGGAGGGAGGGAGGGAGGGAGAGAGAGAGAGAGATGTAGTTATAGATACATATAGTAGATAGAAAATTACAATATGATAGCTAGAGATAGATAGATAGATAGATAGATAGATAGATAGATAGATAGATAGATAGATAGGAGAGAGAGGCAGATAGATAGATAGTTGGAGGGAGGGAGGAGGGAGGGAGGGAGGGAGAGGGAGAGAGAGAGAGAGATGTAGTTATAGATACATATAGTAGATAGATAATTACAATATGATAGCTAGAGATAGATAGATAGATAGATAGATAGATAGATAGATAGATAGATAGATAGATAGGAGAGAGAGGCAGATAGATAGATAGATAGATAGATAGATAGATAGATAGATAGATAGATAGATAGATAGATAGATAGATAGATAGATAGATAGATAGATAGATAGATAGATAGATAGGAGAGAGAGGCAGATAGATAGATAGATAGATAGATAGATAGATAGATAGATAGATAGATAGATAGATAGATAGATGGATAGATAGATAGTTGGAGGGAGGAGGGAGGGAGGGAGGGAGGGAGGGAGAGGGAGAGAGAGATGTAGTTATAGATACATATAGTAGATAGAAAATTACAATATGATAGCTAGAGATAGATAGATAGATAGATAGATAGATAGATAGATAGATAGATAGATAGATAGATAGATAGATAGATAGATAGAGGCAGGCAGGCAGGCAGGCAGGCAGGCAGGCAGGCAGGCAGGCAGGCAGTGATGGCAAAAAGGACCGTTTCCCTTTGGCAGATGTTAGAAATCCCCCTTAATTAAGAATCTGGGTAAGAAATGTGAAATTTACACAAGCTCAAAATCTGAGAGAAAATTTTTACAAGATGTTCTATAGATGGCATTTAGATCCTAAAAAGTTGGCTTCTATGTATCCGAATGTACAGCCTAAATGTTGGAGGTGTGGTTCTCTCGATGCTACATATTATCATATATGGTGGACCTGCCAAAAGGTTAAGGCATTTTGGATAAAAATATGGTGGGTCTTGCAAAATGTTTTTAAAAGAAGGATAAAGTTTAGTCCTCAGTTATTTTTACTAGGTATATGTACTGATTTTACAGTGGTAGAGACCAATTTGACTCTGCACCTGATAACTGCAGCAAGACTGTTGGTGGCGCAATATTGGAAGAAGGAAGACTTGCCTACAATCCAAGAATGGACATTGAAAGTAACAAACTTAGCCGAGATGGCTAAAATATCGGCATATCTCAAAGATCATTCAAATGAGATATATAAACGAGACTGGAAAAAATGGATTGACTATATACAAAATAAATACGGGACTAAGAAATTCCAGTTAGCCTATGCTTAAGATCAGAAATGATTTAAACTGTTAAAAGTCAGTTCAGTAAGAAGAAGCTAAGGTCAATCTAGAATGTCATTAATTTCTTTATTTCTTTTTTCTCAATAGATTTTAGACTGTGTTAGTTAAAAATCCATACCGTGTACGGGTTCTGGGAAGTCGGGGGGGGGGGGGGGAAGGAGGAGGGGGGGTGGGGGGGTGGAGGGAGGGAGGGATACACACAACAAAAAAAAATTGTACTTCAATGTCTTAATGATTGACAAATGATGACATATTTGTGTTTGTTTTTTTTAAAGAAAAATAAAAAAGTTGAGAATAAGAAATCCCCCTTAATCTCTGCTTCCTTGCACCTTCCACTATTTTCCTTTTCATCTCATTGAATCTTAACTCACTCTGAGGCTGGTATGTTTTATTTTATTTTGCTTTTTTTTCCTTAGAGAAAATATGCCTTAGAGGTAGCCAGTGACTATTTTATGCGTTTGACAAATAGGCAGAAGCAGGCATCTAAATCAAAATTATAGTATAAATTGACTCATGTTCTCTCGCACGCGGTGTAATAAAGCTGGACATTTTACAGTGCTCCAGTGGAATAAACCCTGAATTACCATCCCCTGCTTCAGAGTGGAGGAGGGTGGAGGGTGGAATATGGTTAGGAAAATAGTTTTTTTCCTTCAGATTAAATACAGGGCGGGGCATAACCTTTTCCTAGGGGGTCACAGCAACACTTGTAATAACAACACAAATAATTCATACACCATTCGAAAGCCCATCAAAAACTGAGTTTATTGACACGATTTAATAGTCAGTATGACCACCATTAGCCCTTCGAACAGCATTCAAACGAGGTGGATAAGAACACAACAAATCTTCAAACAGTTCCGTTCGGTTTTCCAGATTTTTCAACACAGTTTCCAAATTCATTCTCAAAGTTTCAACCGAATATCGATTTTGACCTTGCTCCTGAATCATCAGAGCTTCCACTTCATCCTTAATTATGGCCCCAATGTTCTCTGCCGGATTGAGATCTGGCGAATTTCCCGGCCAGACGTCATTGCCCCAAAATTCGACATTGTTGTCCTTTAACAATTGCTGAGTAGCATTTGCACGCATGCAAGGAGCTTTGTCATGAAGAAAGACAGCCTCACCAACCACCAAGACATTGTCTGGATCACTGAGAAATGGAATGACATTCTCCAATAAAATTTTCTCACGGAAATAACTGCCATCCCAGGATTCCCCTTTATCCTTCAAAACCCAATGCAGTTTCTTGGCTGTGAAAATGACGAAAATCCCGATGCAAGTCGGATTGCGAACGATTTGTCGATATCGTTCATGTTTGGCGATGTCGTCGACGTCTTTAGCCCAAATTCGATCGTTCTGGAAATTCGGTTTTCAAATGGCATAAACGAAGAATTCGTCAGATGGCGCCAAATGAAGAAAATCTTCCTCGGTCCATTCAGACAACCAATCGCACAACCAAAGCTGATCTTGAACGTGTGTTTGAGTTTTCAATGGTTTGCAAATGACGTGGAATGGCTTCAAACCTTCTCGTTCTCGATATCGGCCGATTGTCCTTTGATCAACTCGTTTTCCACGAATTTGAAGGATTTCTTGGGACACTTTTCGGTTTCCTTTTCGTTGTTTGCGACTGCCAGTTGCAATGATGGCTTTGCTTTCTTGGGACAGTTGCAGAGGACGCCCTTCTCCAAATTTTGTGAAACATTCTTGGGCTGTTTTGTTCCAATTATCAGTAACCCAATCCGGATGACGTTTCAATTTGTTTGCAATCCATTTTCGATTGATAAACGTCGCTCCAGCATCGCGAGCCTCTCGAAAGGCAATGCATTTTATTCTGTCAATGATCCTTTGTTCTTCCGAATCGAATTTTCCAGCCATTCTTAAAGCAAATTTAACATTTAATAGCTCATTCAATTCAGTTTTTTATGGGCTTTAAAATGAGGTGTCGCGGAAGTTGTAAACTGCTGTCGATCTTGCTGTGACCCCCTAGGAAAAGGTTATGCCCCGCCCTGTACATATAATTGAGCTATAGAATGAACTTTTTTTAAAGAAATGTTTGCATTACTCTGTTTTTCCTTCTCTTCCCCCTTTCCCCCTTTTCCCTCTTTTTCCTCCCTTTTGTGATCTGTCTGTCTGTCTATCATCTCTCTCATCCTTCTCTCTCTCTCTCTCTCTCTCTCTCACACACACACACACTCTTATTGTCTATTGTCTATTGTCTATTGTCTATCGTCTATCGTCTATTGTCTCGTCCATCGTCCATCGTCCATCGTCCATCGTCCATCGTCCATCATCTATCTATCTATCTATCTATCTATCTATCTATCTATCTATCTATCTATCTATCTATCTATCTATTATCATCTATTGTCTACACCTATTGACTATCTATCTATCTATCTATCTATCTATCTATCTATCTATCTATCTATCTATCATCTATTATCATCTATTGTCTACACCTATTGACTATCTATCATCTATCTATTGTCTATCTATCATCTATCTATTACCTTGACTAACCCATCAATCATTTATCTATTTTTCTTTTTTTTAATGATCAATGATTTCTTTATATATTTTTTCTTTCTAAATATTCTTTTTACTTATATCTTATCTTTATTGTCATATGTCTTTTAGTTTGTTCTCAACAAGACAATGGGTGAACTAGCTAGTGTTAAGAAGGTTAACAATGAGGATTAGGGAATAATTAAATAATCTGAAATCAGACCGAAGGATCTGAAGATGTTTACCCTTGAAAAGAGAAAACAGAGAGGGAGCATGACAACCCTTTTCTAATACCAGGCAGGGATGGTGGGAGAGTGAGAGAAAGAGAGAGAGAAAGAGAATTAAGAGAGAAAGAGAGAAAGAAAGAGTGAGAAAGAGAGAGAGAGAGAAAGAGAGTGAGAAAGAGGGAGAGAATGAAAGAGAAAGAAAGCGGGTAAGAAAGAGAGAGAGAGAAAGAAAGAGAGAGAAAGAAAAAAAGAGACAGATATAATAAATATACAGTATATGGTTTCATTTTAACATTGTAAGCTGCCCAGATGTTGCATTTCAATGAGATGGGAAGCAAATAAATTTAAGAAATAAATGAAATCTAATAAAGAACAAGAAGTACTGATAGAAGAAATTAATTGTATCTAAGGGATGAACCGTGTGGTCTTTGGTGCTCTCTAAATTTGGCTGTTTCCCTGCAGACCTTTCCTTACCAAACTAGGTAATATCATCAGTGCACTGAAGATGCCATCGACTCGACAAAGAATGAAAAAAGCCAGGGCAGAGAAATGAGGTGGACTAACACTATTTCCTGTCCAGTTACCCGATAAAGATATTGGCCCACCAACTGAATCCGAAAGAAGCGACAAAAGATTTGTGGTTTACCTGGTTATCCTTCTCATCCATGCTTCATTGTTGTAGCACGTTTTGCTTCTCTTCCCTGAAGATGGAAGACCATTGCTTCAAAATATCTTCAACTTTCTTCTTCTGCTTGATTTTTAAGTGTTGCTTTACCTGAACTGGTGCGGGCTGGAAAACCCGAAGGGTTATCTCTGATTTTAGGCACGAGGGAAAAGTTATCTTGATGCTGTCAAGGCCATTCACTTAAGGGAATTGATGACTTGGCTTCCAGGTGCCAACTCATCAATCATGAAATATCAATCCTCCATCCCTAAGGAATTCCCCCCTAGGCAAACACAATTCAGTCTTTGCTGCCACAGACATGACCACTCATGTCCCATTTCCGAGTGACAGTATTTGTTCTTATTTCAATGTTGATTCACTCGGGGGCGTTCTAGATTGCCCGAAGAAGGCCGTTTCAAGTTGAATTAAATTGTATTGAATTTATTGCATTTATATGCTGCCCTTTTCCCCGAAGGGGACTCAGGGTGGCTCACAATCCAAGTCAGGGAAGGGGGTACAGATAAGGGATAAAAAAGACGAACAGAACAATACACAATTTAAAAGCACACAACAACCATACCATTCGAGGGGGGACAAAAACTCATTAGCCCCAGGCCTGTCGGAACAGCCAGGTTTTAAGGGCTTTGCAGAAGGCCTGGAGGGTAGTGAGGGTTCGAATCTCCACGGGGAGTTCGTTCCAGAGGGTCGGAGCAGCCACAGAGAAGGCTCTCCTCCGGGTAGTCGCCAGTCGGCATTGGCTGGTGGATGGAATTCGGAGGAGGCCTAGTCTGTGGGATCTGATAGGTCTGTTGGAGGTAATTGGCAGCAGGCGGTCTCTCAAGTACCCAGGTCCAATAACATGAAGGGCTTTATAAGTGACGACTAGCGTCTTGAAGCGTATCCGAAGACCAATAGGCAGCCAGTGCAGCTCGCGGAGGATAGGTGTTCCGTGGGTGAGCCGAGGTGCACCCACGATCGCTCGCGCGGCTGCATTCTGGACAAGCTGAAGTCTCCGAATGCTCTTCAAGGGCTGCCCCATGTAGAGCACATTGCAGTAGTCAACTTTTTAGAAAACAAATCAAAAAGAAGAAGAAGAAGAATAGCAATAGCAATAGCAATAGCAGTAGACTTATATACCGCTTCATAGGCCTTTCAGGCCTCTCTAAGCGGTTTACAGAGAGTCAGCATATTGCCCCCAACAATCTGGGTCCTCATTTTACCCACCTCGGAAGGATGGAAGGCTGAGTCAACCCTGAGCCGGTGAGATTTGAACCGCTGACCTGCTGATCTAGCAGTAGCCTGCAGTGCTGCATTTAACCACTGCGCCACCTTGGAAGCAAACATTCATGGCCAGGAAGGGACTACTGTGTTTTTTCGGAGTATAAGACCCTCCAAAGTATAAGACACACCTAGCTTTTGGGGAGGAAAACAAGGGGAAAAAAAATCTGCCTCTGCCTCCCAGCAATTTGCCTCCTTGCAACAAACAGCAAACAGTACAGACAACATACACTGTTTTTGGTGTTACATTTCAGACTATAGTTGTAGAGATGCTGTTAAAATTGATGTGGCTTTCTGGAAGTATAGTTATTCTCTGCTATTTAAAATTTATTTATTTATTTATTTATTTATTTATTTATTTATTTATTTATTTATTTATTTATTTATTTATTTATTTATTTATTTATTTATTTATTTATTTATTAGACTTATATACCGCTTCATAGGGCTTTCAGCCCTCTCTAAGCGGTTTACAGATTATTATTTTTAGCAAATTGAGTCAGCAACTTGCCCCCACAGTCTGGGTCCTCATTTCACCCACTTCGGAAGGATGGAAGGCTGAGTCGACCTTGAGCCGGTGAGATTTGAACCATTGAACTGCAGATCACAGTCAGCTGCAGTGGCCTGCAGTACTGCACCCTAACCACTGTGCCACTGTGCAGTAGTACAGATCAAATAATTGTTTTACTGTGTTCCCCTGAAAATACGACCTGTTCTGAAACTAGTGCCTTGCCACATTTTTTGAGTGGGCAAAAATATAACCCTACCCCCAAAAATAACCCCCGTGGACACACACACCCCTCCGGCCAGACAGAACACTGCTCATCAATCTAGCGGTATCCCGAAGGCACCAAGCCGCGGGAGCCGGGGGGGGGAAAGTGCTCATGTTGCTTGGCGCCTTCGGGATACCGTTAGGTTGGGGAGTGGCATTCTGCCTGGCTGGAAGGGGGAGTTGCTGGGCAACTGCTCCCTTGTGAGTGGGCTCCCGGAGAGCCGGGCACATCCTCAGGGGCAAAGCAGCAATGAGGTGACCACGCTCATGAGCAGCCACCTGGCAAACCCCCTGTCCAGCTAGGCAGAGTGCCATTCACTGACCTAGGGGGTATCCCTAAGATGCCAAGGCATGTGGCGCTCTGCCCACCCCCCAGCTCTCGCAGCTTGGCACATTTAGGATTCCCCCTAGGTCAGTGCATGGAGCTCTGCCTGGCTGGAGAAGGGGTTGTGTGAGCACCTGCCCACCACGCTCCAAGCATAACTTCTCCGGCTTCCAAACTCCAAAACTCGGCTGCCGAGTCTTCCAGTAGCGGCCGCTCTAGGTGTGCGCTCTATGGTTGTGGGCTGACTGCTGGAAGACTCTCTGTCTGGAAGACTCTCTGTCCAGCAGCTCATATCTTATCCCCTTCTCTCTCTCCCTCAGTCTAACTCCTTAGCGTTTTTCAGGTGGGGAGGGGGAGTAGAATGTCTGAACTCCCAGCCCAGAGGCAGGATGAGTCATGCGCTGGCCACGCCCAAGTGGCAGTTGGAACAGAGTTCTTTTCAGGTGTGGGGGAGAAGAACGTCTAACTCCTCAGCATCAGAATGTGATAATAATAATAATAATATAAGAAATACTAATGATGTGATGGTCATTTCAAAAAATCCTTTCTTAGCAAGTACCTAGAAGGCAAGAGGAACAGATGTGCCAAATTTCAAGTTTTTAAGCTTTACGGTTCTGGGGATTTTGTGATAATGCGTGAGTGGTATTTGGCATACATACATACATACATACATGCATGCATGCATGCATGCATGCATGCATACATACTTGTAAATTTTTACGGGTACAGGTACAGGTTTTGGTGTATTCGGGTCTTTTCCTGTGTAAGATTGAGAGTATTTTGGTGACGTTTAGTGTGTGTGTGTGTGTGTGTGTGTGTGTGTGTGTGTGTGTGTGTGTGTAATGTCATTGTAAATGTCCAGGTTTCTGGATCATCTGGGTTGGAAGGAGCTGTTACAATATTTGAGATTTTATCCATTAAATTGGAGGTTAGGACTGTGCAATAAGTCAGATTGAATTGGAATGGAAGGGAACAGAATAGGAATAGGAATAGAACAGAAGAATAGAATAGAATAAAATAGAATAGTGTACAGAATAGAATAGAAAAGAACAGAACAGAATAGAAGAATAGAATAGTATACAGAATAGAATAGAATAAGAATAGAATAAAATAGAATAAGAATAGAATAAGATAGAATAGAATAGAATAGAACAGAATAGACTAGACTAGACTAGAATACAGACTTGACTAGACTAGACTAGACTAGACTAGACTAGACTGGACTGGACTGGAATAGAATAGAATAGAATAGAATAGAATAGAATAGAATAGAATAGAATAGAATAGAATAGAATAGAATTCTTTATTGGCTAAGTGCGATTGGATACACAAGAAATTTGTCTTTGCTGCAGATGCTCTCAGTGTACATGAAGAAAAATAAAATAGAATACATTCATCAAGAGTCATAAGATACAACCCTTAGTGATAGTCATGGGTTACTAACAAGCAATCAAATTATACAAGGAAACAAATAAAAATATAAATTTTAAAGATACAAGCAACATGATTATAGTCATAAGTGGAAAGAGATAGGTACTAGGAAGGATGAGAAAAATAATAGTAATACATTATTGGTAAATTATTGACAGTGTTGTGGGAATTGGCTGTTTAGCAGAGTGATGGCATTCGGGGGAAAACAGTTCTTGTGTCTAGTTGTCTTGGTGTGCAGTGCCCTATAGTGTCATTTTGAGGGTAGAAGTTGAAACAATTTAGGTCCAGGATGCGAGGGGTCTGTAGATACTTTCACAGCCCTCTTTTTGACTCGTGCAGTCAGAGGTGGGTTCCTACCAGTTCGCACCTATTCGGTAGAACTGGTTTGTCAAATCTACTGAACTGGTTAGAAGAGTTTCCACCAGGGGACCCGGAAAGCAGGCCACACCTACAGAAGAGGTTCCAAAATCTTTTGAAACCCACCACTGGTCCTTGGATATGATTATTCTACACTATCATGCTCCTATTTATAAAACTCAGTGCCTCTGTGAAAGGTAAGGATGACTACTGCATTTGTGGTGCAATCAGAACATTGCGTGTGTTGAAGTTGTTTTAAAGCAAACCAAAAATGCCTTTTAAAAAAGAAGTTTACATCCTATTCTTATGCAGGCCAGTGCTGTGTGGGAGGTAATTTAAGGTGGTTCTGACAAGTGTCGTCGACATCTTCATATCCGGCCACATGGGCTGCAAGCCACTCCCATCCGGTCACATGGGTGGCAAGCCACTCCCATAAAGGAGACCACACCCACAGAGTAGGTTCGAACAATTTTTGAAACCCACCACTGTGTGCAGTGTACAGGTCCTCAATGGAAGGCAGGTTGGTAGCAATGTTTTTTTCCCCCACAGTTCTAATTATCTGTTGAAGTCTCCGTCTGTCTTGTTGGGTTGCAGAGCCAAACCAGACAGTTATGGAGGTGCAGATGACGGACTCAATCATTCCTCCGTAGAACTGAATCATCAGCTCTTTGGGCAGTTTGAGCTCCCTGAGTTGGTGCAGAAAGAACATTCTGCTTTTTTGATGACATTTTTGATGTTAGGTGGCCATTCTAGGTCTTGAGATATGATAGAAACGTTGATCAATATTACCTTTAACAACTTTTAATTTCTTTAACTTTAACTTTTTGACTCCTGCAGTACGATTACAAGTTTAACTCTTGCCAAGCATTTCTAACCCAAAGCCTTCCTTAAGGATGAGAACTTTTGTTGTCAATTTCAAAGGAATTTGGGAGAAAGAATACCCCAAATGAAAGTATTAGGTATTGGCTCACTGCAGTCTCTAAAGCACAACAATTGGAGCCAGAGACCAATGAAGTGAAGGACCAATGAGGCAGAAAGCCAAACTCATTGCTTTATCAGATGGCGACTGCAATTTATTGCTTCCTATCAAAGAACGCTGAAATACAGTGGTCACGCTTAATAAAATACTAGGTACAGTCTAAACATGGCCTGTAGAGAGTCTGTTTTCCTGGTTGCCTAGAAACAAACTCAGTTCTTCTCTGCAAAGCTCTAACAAAGTCTCTAAGGTTGAGATATTCCACACCGAGCTCAAGAGATTTGGAAAGAAATCAAAAATTTTAGAGTAGACCTCTAAACGTTCCTTTCTTCTGAACGTTCTATTCTGAAATCATGATCACTGTCCTCTCTCTCTGATTGTTCTTAATGCCACAGTCAGAAACAAGAACCAAGAAATAACAGAACAACAGAGTTGGAGGGGACCTTGTAGGCCATCTAGTCCAACCCCCTCACCCACACAGGAGACCCTATAGCACACCATTTCTGACAATCTCTTCTTGAAATTCTTCAGTGATGAAGAAAAGACAGGACACGCAAGCCAGCTCTTCAGGGAAGGAAATGTTTATTGCACAGGTTCGGAAACAATGGCCTGAACAAAGAGTGAAAGTCAGGAAATCCCTTAGATAGTTTATCGCTTTCAGCTAAAGCCATCTGTTAGTTTTGGAAACTCCCCTCAAGATTTGCCCCTGAGTTACAGGAAATTACAGGAAGTATACATGGAACAGCGTAGCTCGTATTTTGAGGAACTGACGTGTCTACTAAACAGATTTACAACCAAGCCAGCAAATAGGTTAAAATAGATACTTTGCTTCAGCAGATTTCATGTGCAGACTTCCTTCTAACTCGTGTCTAATTGCACCATGTTCTAAAAGCAAACCTTTGCAATTTCTATATATGAACAATTAAATATCATGAAACCCTAGTTTGGTTCAGGCTTGAGGCCTACTTTGGTTCAGCCTGCCACCTTACCACAACTTCTGAAGACAACTTCTGTTCCCTGGGTTGATTGTTCTCACTGTCAGAAAATGTCTCCTTATTTCTTGGTTGAACCTCTCCTTGGTCAGTTTCCATCCATCGTTCCTTGTCTGGCCTTCGGGTGCTTTGGAAAATAGCTTGACCCCCTCCTCTCTGTGGCAGCCCCTCAAATATTGGAAGATGCTATCCTGTCTCCCCTGGTCCTTCTCTTCACTAGACCAGCCATGCCCAGTTCCTGAAACCGTTCTTCATATGTTTTAGTCTCCAGAGTTTAGAGTTTTAGAGTTTTATTAGAATTTGTAGGCCGCCCTTTTCCCTGAGGGGACTCAGGGCGGCTCACATAAAACTGGGAAGGGGGGAACACAAACATCAAGATAGAAGACATATAATAAAATGGTAGGCAACATACATTCATCATTCGGGAGGGGTAACTATCCTTATCCCCAGGCCTGACGGGCGAGCCAGTTCTTCAAGGCTATGCAGAAGGCTTGGACGGTGGAGAGGGTACGAATCTCCACGGGGAGCTCGTTCCAAAGGGCCGGGGCTACTGCTGAGAAGGCCCTCCTCCTTGTGGTTGCCAGCCGACACTGGCTGGCCGATGGAATACAGAGGAGGCCTAGTCTATGGGATCTTATTGGTCGCAGGGAGGTAATTGGCAGAAGGCGGTCTCTCAAGTATCCAGATCCACTGCCATGTAGGGCTTTATGGGTGATTAATAGCACCTTGAAGCGCATCCGGAGATCGACAGGCAGCCAGCGCAGCTCGCGGAGGATGGGTGTTATGCGGGTGAATCGAGGTGCACCCGCAATCACTCGCGCGGCTGCGTTCTGAACTAGCTGAAGCCGCCGGATGCTCTTCAAGGGCAGCCCCATGTAGAGCACATTGCAGTATTCCAGCCTAGAGATCACAAGGGCCCGAGTGACTGTTGTGAGAGCCTCCCAATTCAGGTAGGGTCGCAACTGGCGCACCAGGCGAACCTGGGCGAATGCCCCCCTGGTCACAGCCGTTAGGTGGTGGTCAAATGACAGCTGTGGATCCAGGAGGACTCCCAAGTTGCGAACCCTCTCTGAGGGGTGCAAAATTTCACCCCCCAGCCTGAGTGTTGGAATATTAGTCAAATCTTTGGGAGGAAAACACAACAGCCACTCGGTCTTTTCTGGGTTGAGCACAAGCTTGTTAACCCTCATCCAGTCCATAACGGCCTCAAGACCCCGGCTCATCACATCTGCCGCTTCATTGAGTTGGCACGGGGCGGACAGATACAATTGAGTATCGTCCGCATATTGATGGTATCTAATCCCCTGCCTGCGGATGATCTCTCCCAGCGGTTTCATGTAGATGTTAAATAGCATCCAGTCCCCTAATCATCCTGGTTGCCCCTCTCTGGCATATTTTTATAGTCTGGTGACCAAAGCTGGATGCAGTACTCTAGGTATGGTCTTACTAAGGCTTTATAGTGTGGTATGACTACCTCCCTTGATCTTGATTGCATCCTTCTGTTAATGCAACTTAGGATTGCATTGGCTTTTTGGGCTGTCGCTGCAACAACATTAGGGCATCATGAAGAACTGAAGGTAGTACTCAATACAGAGCCGAGGTGGCGCAGTGGGTAGAGTGCAGTACTGCAGGCCACTTCAGCTGAATGCTATCTGCAGTTCAGCGGTTCAAATCTCACCGGCTCAGGGTTGACTCAGCCTTCCATCCTTCCGAGGTGGGTGAAATGAGGACCCAGACTGTGGGGGCGATATGCTGACTCTGTAAACCGCTTAGAGAGGGCTGAAAGCCCTATGAAGCGGTATATAAGTCTAACTGCTATTGCTATATGGCATCTGATCAGCACAAAATAAACTAGTCATGATTTGGAAACTGTATTCCCCATAATTTTATTGCCTCTTAATTCCACTTATTATTGCATTTGCCTTGTTTTCCAAAGTCATTAGTTGGTGGTCATATATGCATGTCTAAATCCACCACTGTTTCATTGTTTAAAGTCTTCATAATTACGGGAAGAACTTGCCAGGGATCTGGTTAAATCTTTATATGTTATTTCTTTGCAAAATTCCCGGAGGAGAAAGTAGAAGTCGATTTGGTGTCTGCCAATCCTTTCGTTTTGTTTTATTAAAAGAAAACCAACTATTGCATATTTTAGACTTTTTTTAATATCTTCCCGAGCACACGTGACACTGTTTGGGGGCATAGGCAAAAACAATGACTCCCAGACGGATCATTGCCATTAGAGTTTACGATGATGTACTACACATATAGTAAGCATTGTAGAAGACTCGCTTAATCGCGTGTTCAATCTTTTTTTAAAAAACAAAAAACAAACAAACTTTGCCCTATAAAGCATGAATTTTAAACATGTTTGCAATTGAGAAAGAAATTCTTGGAAGTATCGTAAATGTGGATAGTTGCTAATAAATATCCTATAGATATTTAAACATATCGCTCTACATGGGGCAGCCCTTGAAGAGCATTTGGAGACTTCAGCTGGTCCAGAATGCAGCTGCACGAGCGATTGTGGGTGCACCCCGGTACACCCACGTCACACCTATCCTCCGCGAGCTGCACTGGCTGCCTATTGGTCTTCGGATACGCTTCAAGGTGCTAGTCGTCACTTATAAAGCCCTTCATGGTATTGGACCTGGGTACTTGAGAGACCGCCTGCTGCCAATTACCTCCAATAGACCCATTAGATCCCACAGATTAGGTCTCCTCCGAATTCCATCTACCGGCCAATGCCATTTGGCTACTACCCGGAGGAGGGCCTTCTCTGTGGTTGCTCCGGCCCTCTGGAACGAGCTCCCCATGGAGATTCGGACTATCACCACCCTTCAGGCTTTCTGCAAAGCCCTTAAAACCTGGCTGTTCCGACAGGCCTGGGGCTGATGAGTTCCCTGCCCCCACTCGAATTGTGTGGTTGTTGACTGTTTTTAAATTGTTGTAGTTGTTTCTCCATTGTCTTTCCTCCATGTTTGTATTCCCCCCCACCCTTCCTTTGGTTTGTGAGCCGCCCTGAGTCCCTCTGGGAATAGGGCGGCATAGAAATGCAATAAATCAAATCAAATCAAATCAAATATCAATAAAGGATAATATTTGCAGCTCCAGGATGAACTGTGAGGGTGCTCTATGGGTTTGGGGGTTTCCTTGAAGACATTTCATTACCCAACTAGGTGACACTATCAGTGCTGGAAGGTTGGGGGGGGGAGGATTGAGCTTCCTTGTTTTCTTGCAGAAGTTTCAAACTAGGTAACATCCTCTGTAATAGAAGGGAGTAGGTTTTGCAGAGAGGAGGAGGAGGAGAACTGTGGGGTCCTTGGTGTTCTCTGAGCATGACTTTTTTTTTTCGTGCAGGCATTTCATGACCCAGTTAGGTAACATCATCAGTGCACCTTCGTGAACATCAACTAGCAGAAGATATGATGGAAACTCCTGAATTGCACAACACATAGAGGCACTTCATCTGGAACCCTCAATCCAGGCAAACAGACAACAGTCAACCACAGCCAAGCCACCAAGAATACTGACAGAGCAAGCCACATGTGTATACACAGAGAGAGTAAACTCCATTCCCTTCTAGCACTGATGATGTTACCAAGTTGGGTAATGAAACATCATCAAGTTAACAATCCCGCTCAAAGAGCACCAAAGTCCACAATCCTCCTCCTCCTCCTCCTCCTCCTCCTCCTCCTCCTCCTCCTCCTTCTCCTCCTACTCCTACTCCCACCCCCAAACACCACTTCCTTCTAGCACTGATGATGTTACTTAGTTGGGTAATGAAACATCATCAAGTTAACAATCCCGCTTAAAGAGCACCAAAGACCACAGTCCTCCTCTTCCTCTTCCTCCTCTCCCCCAAACACCACTTTCTTCTAGCACTGACGATGTTACCTAGTTGGCAGGGGTGGGTTCTAGCCGGTCTTACTGCCGCTTTGCTCGTGGGTGCGCGCATGCACAGTTCAATAGAAATTGTTCTGCATATGCGCAGAACTTGAAAACATGATGGCGACAGCGACTGTGGTGACCTGGGAACCGGTTTGGAGGCAGGGCCAGCCTGGGTCGCTGCCAGGTCTCCTCGTACTTCTCCTTCCTCCCCAAACTCCACTCCCTTCTAGCACTGATGATGTGAACCTAGTTGGGTAATGAAACATCTTTAAGAAAACAACCCAAATCAAAGAGCACCAAGGACCACAGTCCTCCTCCTTCCCTCTCCTCTCCTCCTCTTCCTCCTCCTCTTCTTCTTCCTCCTCCTCCTCCTCCTTCCTCCCCAAACTCCACTCCCTTCTAGCACTGATGATGTGAACCTAGTTGGGTAATGAAAATCTTTAAGGAAACAACCCAAATCAAAGAGCACCAGGGACCACAGTCCTCCTCCTTCCCTCTCCTCTCCTCCTCCTCCTCCCTCCTCCTCCTCCCTCCCCAAACTCAACTCCCTTCTAGCACTGATGATGTGAACCTAGTCGGGTAATGAAACATCTTCAAGAAAACCCCTAAGCTCAGAGACCACCAAGGACCCCACATTTTAAAAAAAATATATTTCAGTTGATTCAACAGGCAATTCCTTTTTATTTTTCTAGTCCAAAGCTAAGATACGGTGTGGGTCTCTCTCTCTCTCTCTCTCTCAATTTTAGAGCATTCTTTTCTTTCTTCCTCCCCCCCCCCCCAACTTCGACTTCTGGCATACGAGCCTCGCAGTGGGAGACAAATGTCTTAATAACAGTCACATCCATGCAAAAGCTATGGTCCAACACATCCTCCATCTATCAGTTGAGAGAAGAGGGGGGGGGGATTTTTTTTATTGTTTTTCCTCAAGAATCCGAGGGCTGTTTTATTTGCTCAGAGACAGGAAGGCCTTAATAAATTCCTCTGTGTGAGGTATTTAATTACAAAATAATGTGTACACTAATCAGAGTAAATGTGTTTGTGAAACACTTTGATATGGGAACAGTTAATCACCCAGGGCACTGCTTCTTAACACCACTTTGGAAGTTAACTTAATTAAATTAATTAGGACAAAAGGAGGAAAAAAAAGGAAGGAAGGAAGGAAGGAGGAACAGGTGATTGGTCCTCAATGGCCCACAGTGAGTGATTTTCCACCAATGCTAAGAGAATCTCCCAATTTGCAAATATTTCCTTCTCCGAATCTTGGAGACTTCTGTTTCCTGCGATTCACAAGGAACAAGAGACTAAAAATGTCTCCCTCTTCAGACTCCACGTCGGAACGATTTTCTCATTAGGAGGAACTTGGAAATGTCTTCCTGTTGTGGTCTTAAATACCATTGACTGACACGGGCCTCATTTTTCAATAAACTTTGAAGGTGAAGGTGAAGGTAAAGGTTCCCCTCGCACATATGTATGTGCTAGTCATTCCCTACTCTAGGGGGCAGTGCTCATCTCCATTTCAAAGCCGAAGAGCCAGCGCTTTCCGAAGACATCTCCATGGTCATGTGGCCGGCATGACTAAATGCAGAAGGCGCACGGAATGCGGTTACCTTCCCACCAAAAGTGATCCCTATTTTTTCTACTTGCTGATTTATGTCCTTTCGAACTGCTAGGTTGGCAGAAGCTGGGACAAGGAACAGGAGCTCACTCCATTACATGGGGCTAGAGATTCGAACCGCCAAACTTTCTGGTTGTCAAGCTCAGCGTCTTAGCCACCGAGTCACCACGTCCCTCTTCAATAAACATTATTCCAGGAAAAATGAGCAGCTGTCCACGTTTTGTAATAACAGAATAACAGAGTGGGAAGAGACCTTATAGGTCATTTAGTCCACCACCCCCCGCACAAGCAGTGGACCAGAGGTGGGTTCCTACCAGTTCGCACCTATTTGGTAGAACCGGTTCGTCAAATCTACTGAACTGGTTAGAAGAGGTTCCACCAGTGGACCCGGAAAGCAGGCCACACCTACTGAAGAGGTTCCAAATTTTTTTGAAACCCACCACTGGTCCTTGGATATGATTATTCTACACTATCACGCTCCTATTTATAAACCTCAGTGCCTCTGTGGAAGGTAAGGATGACTACTGCGTTTGTGGTGCAATCAGAACATTGCGTGTGTTTGTTTAACGCAAACCAAAGATGCCTTTTAAAAAACAAGTTTACATCACATTCTTATGCATGCCAGTGCTGTGTGTGAGTGAATTTAAGGTGGTTCTGACAAGTGTCATTGGCATCTTCATATCTGGTCACATGGGTGGCAAGCCACTCCCATCCGGTCACATGGGTGGCAAGCCACTCCCACAAAGGAGGCCACACCCACAGAATAGGTTCGAACAATTTTTGAAACCCACCACTGCAATGGACCCTATACCATTTTTGACAGATAAACTAATCAGGAGCAACCTGGAATTAAGGAGAAATTTCCTGACAGTGAGAACAATTAACCAGTAGAACAACTTGCCTCCAGAAGTTGTGAATGCTCCACCACTGGAGGTTTTTAAGAAGAGAATGGACAACCATTTGCCTGGTATGGTGTAGGGTTTCCTGCTTAAGTAGGGGGGGTTAGACTAGAAGGCCTCCAAGGTCCCCTCCAACTCTGTTATTCTGTTATAATTCATTCGTGTTGCTTTCAATATATTCCCCCCACATCCCCTTCTTGCAATCTGCTTTTTTGCCCATAGCTGTGCTGTGGTTTAATTTATATCGTTGACTTGAAGGAGCGTATGTGGATTAAAAATGGATTTAATGTTATGTTATGTTTTGAAATTCTGCACCTCCATGTGAGGGCTATCATGCCTGAAAAGAAAAGCTATTTATCTTTTACTGAATAAAGCAAAGAACAGGAATTGTTGGGGAAATAAAATTATAAGTCAGCCATGAGGGTAGGCAAGCTGGTAGCTTCCAGATGTTTGGGAGATAACTTCCATCATGCTTTGCCTCTGGCCATTATATCTTAGGTTGATGGGGATTCATTCAAAACATCTGGAGACCAGTTTGCCCGCCTCTGGTCTAGAATACGGAAATGACAACACTATCTGTCTAAAAGATCAGAGCAGAACAGAAATATGTAGAAAATAAATATGAATGGAATATACTGTACACAGCTTATGATTACTTCGGAGTCAAACAGAGGCAGCCAAATTGTCTTCCATCCATCAGCTTCATTTTCCTCCTGACATTAAGAACTAACGGATTGTAAAAATGAAGAAGGAACCTTTTATCACTTATGGTGATAAAGCTGTGATAGCGAACCGATGACACTTCCATGTTCCGGCGTCAGACCAGCTAGTCTCTCAAGATCAAGATCCAAGGCCAGAGAGAGCATAAAACCAGGAACTTTCAGCATCTCACTCTCTCTTTTCTTCTTCACCCAACATTTGTGATCCCCCTTTTCTGTTCAGGAGCTCCAAGCCATGTGATCCTGTCCACCATTAAACCAACTTTCCAAGCAGCCTCCATGTTTCCAGTGTCTTTTCCCCCACTTGGAACTGAACCCAGAAGGACATTTCTTCCAACACCACCTAGGAATCCCCAGCTCACAACAATTTGCCCCAATAGAAATTTCCTAACTTGGCTGTACAGTGGCCTTGTTTGCATAATATCCTTGACTAACACATGGGATGCAAGCTAGCATCCAGCCTATTGATTCCATAAAAGTTAGATTTAACTCCAGTTTTGGAGGTTAACACAATACAATACAATACAATACCACCCGAATGATGAATGAATGTTGTTTACTATTTTACTTCTATGTATTGTTGTGTCTATTGTCTGTATACCCCCCCCCCTTTATTTTATGTAAGCCGCCCTGAGTCCCCTCAGGGAAAAGGGCGGCCTATAAGTATTAATAAATACTCTAAATACTCTAAATACTCTAATGCAATGCAATGCAATGCAATGCAATGCAATGCAATGCAATGCATGGATGGATGGATGGATGGATGGATGGATGGATGGATGGATAGATAGATAGATAGATAGATAGATAGATAGATAGATAGATAGATAGATAGATAGATAGATGTAGGTAGGTAGGTAGGTAGGTAGGTAGGTTGGTTGGTAGATAGATAGATAGATAGATAGATAGATAGATAGATAGATAGATAGATAGATAGATGATAGATAGATAGATAGATAGATAGATAGATAGATAGATAGATAGATAGATAGATGTAGGTAGGTAGGTAGGTAGGTAGGTAGGTTGGTCGATAGATAGATAGATAGATAGATAGATAGATAGATAGATAGATAGATAGATAGATAGATAGATAGATAGATATAGAGATAGATAGATAGATAGATAGATAGATAGATAGATAGATAGATAGATAGATAGATAGATAGATATAGAGATAGATAGATAGATAGATAGATAGATAGATAGATAGATAGATAGATAGATAGATAGATAGATGGATAGATAGATAGATAGATAGATATAGAGATAGATAGATAGATAGATAGATAGATAGATAGATAGATAGATAGATAGATAGATAGATAGATAGATAGATGGAGGTAGGTAGGTAGGTAGGTAGGTAGGTTGATAGATAGATAGATAGATAGATAGATAGATAGATAGATAGATAGATAGATAGATGTAGGTAGGTAGGTAGGTAGGTAGGTAGGTAGGTAGGTAGGTAGGTTGGTCGATAGATAGATAGATAGATAGATAGATAGATAGATAGATAGATAGATAGATAGATAGATAGATATAGAGATAGATAGATAGATAGATAGATAGATAGATAGATAGATAGATAGATAGATAGATAGATAGATAGATAGATAGATAGATGTAGGTAGGTAGGTAGGTAGGTAGGTAGGTAGGTAGGTAGGTTGGTCGATAGATAGATAGATAGATAGATAGATAGATAGATAGATATAGAGATAGATAGATAGATAGATAGATAGATAGATAGATAGATAGATAGATAGATAGATAGATAGATAGATAGATAGATAGATAGATAGATAGATAGATAGATAGATAGAACGCATCTATAGACATAATACTTCAGCATTATGTGGTCTGGTGGAATCATTGAGATGCATCTCACAACATTTCCAGAACCACCCTGATTGCCAGTGGAAACTCTTTGATGTGTTGATTAGTCTATGTTAATTTAGATCATGCCACAAACTTGGGTGGCTGAGATTTTTGTACGTAATCACCGACTATTGTTGCCAGTCGGGCTTTCTCTTCCCACCACACGCATATCATTTTACTTTGCAGTTGTGGCAAGTCTGGTCTTTTGGTAGCTTCCCTCCTCTCCTCTCCTCTCCCCTCCCCTCCCTTCCCCACCCCACCTCTGGCTGCAGTATGTTATGCAAAGCAAAATTGAGCAAGAATTAGGATGTTTTCTTAGCTGCTGGTGTCTTTGGAATTGTAGCTCGAAAAAAATGCTTACCTTTCTTTCTAAAAAAGCAGGAAGAATGAGAGGGGGATAGAAAGTCTTGTGGCCTCAGGTTTTTGACAAATGCAAAGCAGGCAAACTTCGCAAAAGAACCAATTGCACCTCTTCTTTCCTTTCTCCTTTCCTTCCTTCCCTCACTCCCTCCTTCCTTCCTTCTCTCTATCACTTTGTTCTTTCTTCTTTCTTTCTTTCTTTTTTTCTCTGTCTGTCTGTCTTTCTCTTCTCCCTCTCTTCCTTCCTTCCCTTCTTCCTGCCTTTCCACACTTTGCTCTTTCTTTCTTTCTTTCTTTCTTTCTTTCTTTCTTTCTTTCTTTCTTTCTTTCTTTCTTTCTCTCTTCCTGCTTTCTCTCCTTCTCTGCTTTCCTCATTTTGCTTTCTTTCTTTCCTACCTTCATTTCCTCCCTCCATCCCTTCCTTTCTTCCTCCCCCACTCCTTGTCTATCTGTCTGACTCCCTCCCTCCCTTTCCCTTCCATTCCTTTCTCTTCCTCCTCCTCCTCCCTCCCTCTTTCTTTCTTTCTTTCTTTCTTTCTTTCTTTCTTCTTTCCTTCCTATTTCTCTTTCCCTCTCTTCCTCCCTTCCATTCTTCCTCCCTTCCTGCCTCCCTCCTTCTCTCTCTCTCTCTCTCTCTCTCTCTCTTTCTTTCTTTCTTTCTTTCTTTCTTTCTTTCTTTCTTTCTTTCTCTCTCTCTTCCCCTTTGTTTGCTGTTTCTCAACTGCTCATTGCAAGCCAGAGTTGCAAAAGAGAGAGAGAGAGAGAGAGAAATATATGTTAATGGCCTTCAAGTCATTTTTTCTACATATATAAATAAAACCAAGCAAAATCCTCCACAGATTTTCAACAGCATGGTGTGAAAAGCATCTGAACTCTCCGCAATCAAGACAGAGCATGGACTTGATTAAGGGAGACACGCCACGAGTTTTGTCTTCAGAAGCGACAGCAGGATCAGCAAAGTTTTGCAGCTGAAGTTTGCGGGTTTTGTGGTGCAGCTGGGCTAGTTGTGAAAAACAACAGCAGCAGCAACAACAAGCATCTTTAGTGATAGAGAACCAGGGGAGGGCTATGCAGGTAGTCCTTGATTTACAACCACTCACTTAGTGACCAATTGAAGTCACCATGGGACTGAAAAAAATTGACTTATCACCACTCCTTGCACTTACGACCATCACTGCCTCCTCACAGTCACTTAGACAAAATTCAAGCGCTTGGAAACCAGCATATATATAAACCAAATGCCACTCACTCATCACGAGATCTCCAGAACCGTAAAGTCTACAATCTTGAAACTTGGCACGTATGTTCCCCTTGGCTTCCGGGTGCTCGCTAAGAAAGGATTTTTCAAAATGACCATCAGGTCATTAGTATTTCTTATACTGTATTATAACACGCTCTGATGCTACTCCTTCACTAAACCAGTTATGGGCATGGCCAGTGTGTGACTCATCCAGCCTTAGACATTCTACTCCCCCTCCCCACCTGAAAAGAACTCTGTTCCAGCTGCCAGTTCTCTTATATTAACACACTCTGATGCTAAGGAGTTAGGCATTTTACACTGATTTTCAAGCTTTAAGTGTGAATGTATCAGGCCCAGTCGTAACTACTCATTAATTTCCAAGCTTTAAGTGTCAATTTATCAAGCCCAATTACATAGTTTTGTAGCGAAGGATGGATATCCAGCTACACACACACACACACACACACACACACACACACACACAAACAGGAAAGGGTATGACTAATACAGCAGCCTTTGACTAAGATCTTTTCTCAATCACATTTTATTAAGTTATAAAGCATTGCAAAATACAAAAAAAAGAAAAGTAAGAGGACAATGAGGAGGAAGGAGGAAGGAAAGTGAGGAAGAGTAGCAAAAGAAAAAGAAAAAGAAACATTGACTTCTGACTCTCTTTGTTGCAGTAGAATAAGGCATTAACAACAGATCACAGATTTCTGCTTTTCCATAATAATATGAACAAGTCATTTCTATAAAGACCTGTCAATCTAATCTGTAAAACCCAAAATCAAAGTTTCATTCTTTTCCTCCTCAAGCATGAAGTTCAGAAGTGGTCTCCATGTAGAAACAAAAGTGCTTATGTGTCAGGGTTCCGACGGATGCCCTAATTAAATCATGAGCCTCAAGCCAAGCTTCAAAAGAAATCAAGTTATTTATTAGGAGCTTCATGTCGCAGGTTCCCAAGTGAAGCCGGCTCTGACCCAGGTAATTTACGGCCCCAATCATGACCCCATTTCCCCTTCCACCTCCCAGGGTGTGTCATCAATCACATTTGCCAATGGGGCACTTTCCCAGGTTGTAGAGATCACTCCCCTCCAACCATTGTAAGTAACCCTGGGGTACAGCCTTGGGAGTGATAAGTCTGGAATGTGCCTCTGTCTTTTGCTGCCGTGCTGTTTCCTCAGTTTCCCATTCCCCACTTTCGTATGGGAACGCAACAGCAAGCCAGGAATGTTCCGTGAGTTGACATTATGTTCTTTTCTTTGATCAAGGTTGTCAGTTTTGCCATTTCAGCCAACTTCATCAACTTCTGCAACCTGTCATCCGTGGTGGGAATCAAAGTGTCCTTCCATTTTTCCGCATGTAACAGTCTTACTGCTGTTGACATGCATGATACCAAAGTTCCAATTTTTTTTTTCTCCAGTTCTTCTTCCATTAGACAGAAATAGGCATGTATTTATGTGATAGCTGCAGTGCTGAGATGAGATGCGTTGTCGGCGCATCAGAAATTGACTTAATGCCAGGGCTTTTTTTAATGGGTTTGCTTTTATAGTTTTTATTACAGCTTTTATGCCATTTTAACTTTGGGTTGGGATCTGTCCAAGCTTGGTTATTAGATGGGAACTATATAAATGTTTTCATCAATCAATCAATGGTATTTTCCATCATGTGTTAAATATTTTCATTTTTCTCAAGGGAGCATATCACCCTTGATGAAGATCCCGCTTTGTTGCTAGATATATTTTTGGGATTATGAAAAATTAGCGCATCATAGAAAGGATTCTCTCTGAGATGGAGTTGCATTTTTGATGGGTCTTCACTTCACTGCACACTCATCAACTTCAGACTTTAATAGGTTGACCTATTCTCCAAAATACCCGAGGGCAGGACAAGGAGTAATGGTTGGAAGATCATTAAAGACAGGATCCCAGCTTAGAACTAAGGAGAAGTTTCTTGACAGTGAGAACAATTAATCAGAGGAATGACTCCCTTCCAGAAGTTGTGGATACTCCAACACTGCAGGTTGTCTAGAAGAGAGTATATTGTCAACCCTGAAGATGACCTGACCCTCTTGGAACTTCAGTGTTGCAATGCTGGAGCTAAGGGGTAGGGAGGGGGGATTTGAGACAGCTGTTTTGTAGCCAAAACATAATACTTTCTCTTGGGAACTGTTGTGGCCTAGCAGGAACCATTGGAGCTGCCACCAGACTCCGACAGCGAGGGGCTCTATGAGTCGGCTTTGGAGGATGTGGAGGACCCTGGGCAGGGTTCCGACTCCAAGCAGGGTGCAGAGAGACTGGTTGGCCACCAGGAGGCACCTGAGCCTTGGACCAGTGGGGAGGAGACAAGGGAGAGTGAGCCGGAAGCCAGTAGTGAGTTGTTCCTGGATGCACGCCATCAAAGAGCTAATAGGCGTCAGGAACAATTACGCAATTACAGAAGGTGATTGTACTCAGCTGGTGGTCATTAGGCTCCTCTCCAGACTATAAAAAGCTACTTGTGCACACGTCCCTCTTTACAGAAGTCAACACAGAATCGAATGTCGGAGAACTTTGTATGAGCTTGGCAGGCTGGATTGCTGCCAAGCCTTATCTGTGTTTATTGCTGCCCAAGCTTGTCTGTGCTGGGTTGCTGCCAAGGACCTGTTTGTCTGTTAATTAAATGCCATAATTTATCTCTGGCTCGGAGTGGGCTTTGGTGTGGAACTAGGGGGGGTCAGAACAGGAACCAAGGACATTCTCACAACTGGTCAGAGGAAGGAGGAGTGATGTCACCAGTTCAGCAGATCTTGCCTTGATTGGACCACGTGAAAAAAAAACCTCTGCTATTCTATTCTGTTATGTTCTATAGCAGTTAGCAGTTAGACTTATATACCGCTTCATATGGCTTTCAGCCCTCTCTAAGCGGTTTACAGAGTCAGCATATCGCCCCCAACAGTCTGGGTCCTCATTTTACCCACCTCGGAAGGATGGAAGGCTGAGTCAACCTTGAGCCGGTGAGATTTGAACTGCCGAACTGCAGATAGCAGTCAGCTGAAGTGGCCTGCAGTACTGCACTCTAACCACTGTGCCACCTTGGCTCTAAATTCTATATACTTTCCCCTTCCATTCCATTCCATTCCATTCCATTCTATTCATCACTGGAAGTTTTTAAGTAAAGACTGAACATCCACCTACTGAAATGGTATAGAGTCTCCAACTTGAGCAGGGGGTTGGACTAGAAGACCTCCACAGTCCCTTTCAGCTCTTTTCTGATTGATTGACTAACAACCAGATGCAAATAATACAAATCCTTCCATTCTCCACCATCCAGTCAACACTGAATTAGCTTCTTGGGTGAGAAGCAAAACATCTTCAAGCAAAAACAAAGGAAGTCCAGTTGCCTTTCGAAAAAAGCACTTTTGGGACAACCATGACCTGGGCCACTGAGGATCTCCATAGATGTTCTCCACACACACTGATGGGGGAATTCTGGGAGTTGAAGTCCACCCACCTCAGACTTGTCAAGGTTGAAAAAGATAGTCTTAGAAAACCACGCCGGAAGCATTCCAAGGACTCTGATTATACAGCGTTGCTAGTAACTTAACCTTTGGAGGCATGAAAAGCATTTAGAGATTGGTTTCACTCCTCCACCATTCTGAAGGATGCTTGCACCATCCCTAATCTGGATGTGAGCTGTTTTAGCAATGCAGCTTTAAAAAGCAACGTGCAATTTCTTTGGCCTTCCGGAATCAAATGCTCTCATTAAAACAGTAACATTTAAATATCGCCATTAGTCTGAAATAATTATGAAGCAAAGCTCCTTCTGGCCATTTTGGACCAACACAGTTCGTGGTGATTTCAGACGCTTAGTCTTCCTGACCATGCTTCTCTGGAGTTGAGTTATTCCTCCACCTCGCACGTCCATAGCTTTAACATTCTTCAAAGAGAGGGTGTTAATTGAAAAATGTGAAAATTAGAGAATTGGGAGACAAGGGCGCACATACCAATAGGTGGATTTTGTAAGGAGTTTGGCAGACAGTCAGGATTTAGTCACATAAACACACAAAAAAAATGTTACAAGTCAAACTTCCGGCCCCTGTGTAATTTCAGTCGGAACAGGAGGGAGAGAAATATTCTTCAATTCAGACTGCATTCAAATTTAGCATCCTGTGATTGGATCCAACCTAAGACCGTTGACCCAGCTTCCCTCTGCTCCAGTAGGGATACAAGGAGAAAGTCACTATGAAATGAAGAATTTTTTTGTTTTGTTATTAATAATATGTATTTATAACAATTTTTCCCTACTGTT
>NC_045543.1:146753913-146829266 GCF_009769535.1 Thamnophis elegans | reverse complement strand
GACGGAGTGAGGGAGGGAGGGCGGGAGGGAGGGGGGGAGGAAGGGAGGGAGGATAGATACATATAGTAGTGACATATAGTGAATTAGAAAATTACAAATATGATAGCTAAAATAGCTAATAGATAGATAGATAGTATAATAGATAGATAGATATGATAGATTAGATAGATAGATAATAGATAGATACGTAGATAGTGATAGATAGATAGATATAGATGAATAGATAGATAGATAGATAAGATCGAATAGAGAGCGCAGATAGATAGATGGTTGGATGGAGGGAAAGTAGGGAGGGAGGGAGAGAGATAGAGGGATATGTAGTTAATGATACATATTAGATATAAAAATTACAATATGATAGGTAGAGATAGATAGATAGATAGATAGATAGATAGATAGATAGATAGATAGATAGATAGATAGATAGATAGATAAGAGAGAGAGGCAGATAGATAGATAGTTGGAGGGAGGGAGGAGGGAGGGAGGGAGAGAGAGAGAGAGATGTAGTTATAGATACATATAGTAGATAGAAAATTACAATATGATAGCTAGAGATAGATAGATAGATAGATAGATAGATAGATAGATAGATAGATAGATAAGAGAGAGAGGCAGATAGATAGATAGTTGGAGGGAGGGAGGAGGGAGGGAGAGAGAGAGAGAGAGAGAGATGTAGTTATAGATACATATAGTAGATAGAAAATTACAATATGATAGCTAGAGATAGATAGATAGATAGATAGATAGATAGATAGATAGATAGATAGATAGATAGATAGATAGATAGATAGATAGATAGATAGATAGATAGATAGATAGATAGGCAGGCTGGCTGGCTGGCTGGCTGGCTGGCTGGCTGGCTGGCTGGCTGGCTGGCTGGCTGGCTGGCTGGCTGGCTGGCTGGCTGGCTGGCTGGCAGGCAGGCAGTGATGGCAAAAAGGACCATTTCCCTTTGGCAGATGTTAGAAATCCCCCTTAATCTCTACTTCCTTGCACCTTCCACTATTTTCCTTTTCATCTCATTGAATCTTAACTCACTCTGAGGCTGGTATGTTTTATTTTATTTTGCTTTTTTTTCCTTAGAGAAAAAATGCCTTAGAGGTAGCCAGTGACTATTTTATGCGTTTGACAAATAGGCAGAAGCAGGCATCTAAATCAAAATTATAGTATAAATTGACTCCTGTTCTCTCGCACGCGGTGTAATAAAGCTGGACATTTTACAGTGCTCCAGTGGAATAAGCCCTGAATTACCATCCCCTGCTTCAGAGTGGAGGAAGGTGGAGGGTGGAATATGGTTAGGAAAATAGTTTTTTTCCTTCAGATTAAATACATGTAATTGAGCTATAGAATGTACTTTTAAAAAATAAATGTTTGCATTACTCTGTTTTCCCTTCTCTTCCCCCTTTCCCCTTTCCCCTCTTCCTCCTCCCCTTTGTGATCTGTCTGTCTGTCTATCATATCTCTCTCTCTCTCTCACGCACACACACACACACACTCTCTTATTGTCTATCGTCTATCGTCTATCGTCTATCGTCTATCGTCCATCGTCCATCGTCCATCGTCCATCGTCCATCATCCATCCATCCATCCATCCATCCATCCATCCATCCATCTATCTATTATCTATCTATCTATCTATCTATCTATCTATCTATCTATCTATCTATCTATCTATCTATTATCATCTATTGTCTACACCTATTGACTATCTATCATCTATCTATTATCTTGACTAACCCATCAATCATTTATCTATTTTTCTTTTTTTTAATGATCAATGATTTCTTTATATATTTTTTCTTTCTAAATATTCTTTTTACTTATATCTTATCTTTATTGTCAGATGTCTTTTAGTTTGTTCTCAACAAGACAATGGGTGAACTAGCTAGTGTTAAGAAGGTTAACAATGAGGATTAAGGAATAATTAAATAATCTGAAATCAGACTGAAGGATCTGAAGATGTTTACCCTTGAAAAGAGAAAACAGAGAGGGAGCATGACAACCCTTTTCTAATACCAGGCAGGGATGGTGGGAGAGTGAGAGAAAGAGAGAGAGAAAGAGAATTAAGAGAGAAAGAGAGAAAGAAAGAGTGAGAAAGAGAGAGAAAGAAAGAAAGAGTGAGAAAGAGAGAGAGAGAAAGAGAGAGAGAGAAAGAGAGAGAGAGAAAGAGAGTGAGAAAGAGGGAGAGAATGAAAGAGAAAGAAAGCGGGTAAGAAAGAGAGAGAGAGAAAGAAAGAGAGAGAAAGAAAAAAAGAGACAGATACAATAGATATACAGTATATGGTTTCATTTTAACATTGTAAGCTGCCCAGATGTTGCATTTCAATGAGATGGGAAGCAAATAATTTTAAGAAATAAATAAAATCTAATAAAGAACAAGAAGTACTGATAGAAGAAATTAATTGTATCTAAGGGTTGAACCGTGTGGTCTTTGGTGCTCTCTAAATTTGGCTGTTTCCCTGCAGACCTTTCCTTACCAAACTAGGTAATATCATCAGTGCACTGAAGACGCCATCGACCCGACAAAGAATGAAAAAAGCCAGGGCAGAGAAATGAGGTGGACTAACACTATTTCCTGTCCAGTTACCCGATAAAGATACTGGCCCACCAACTGAATCCGAAAGAAGGGACAAAAGACGTGTGGTTTACCTGGTTATCCTTCTCATCCATGCTTCATTGTTGTACCACGTTTTGCTTCTCCTCCCTGAAGATGGAAGACCATCGCTTCAAAATATCTTCAACTTTCTTCTTCTGCGTGATTTTTAAGTGTTGCTTTACCTGAACTGGTGTGGGCTGGAAATCCTGAAGGGTTATCTCTGATTTTAGGCACGAGGGAAAAGTTATCTTGATGCTGTCAAGGCCATTCACTTAAGGGAATTGATGACTCGGCTTCCAGGTGCCAACTCATCAATCATGAAATATCAATCCTCCATCCCTAAGGAATCCCCCCCCTAGGCAAACACAATTCAGTCTCTGCTGCCACAGACACAACCACTCATGTCCCATTTCCGAGCGACAGTATTTGTTCTTATTTCAATGTTGATTCACTCGGGGGCGTTCTAGATTGCCCGAAGAAGGCTGTTTCAGGTTGAATTAAATTGAATTGAATTTATTGCATTTATATGCCGCCCTTTTCCCCGAAGGGGACTCAGGGCGGCTCACAATCCAAGTCAGGGAAGGGGGTACAGATAAGGGATAAAAAAGACGAACAGAACAATACACAATTTAAAAGCACACAACAACCATACCATTCGAGGAGGGGGGCAACAGCTCTTTAGCCCCAGGCCTGTTGGAACAGCCAGGTTTTAAGGGCTTTGCAGAAGGCCTGGAGGGTGGTGAGGGTTCGAATCTCCATGGGGAGCTCGTTCCAGAGGGTCGGAGCCGCCACAGAGAAGGCCCTCCTCCGGGTAGTCGCCAGTCGGCATTGCCCGGCGGATGGAATTCGGAGGAGGCCTAAACTGTGGGATCTGATCGGTCTATTGGAAGTAATTGGCAGCAGGCGGTCTCTCAAGTACCCAGGTCCAATACCATGAAGGGCTTTATAAGTGACGACTAGCGCCTTGAAGCGTATCCGAAGACCAATAGGCAGCCAGTGCAGCTCACGGAGGATAGGTGTTACGTGGGTGAACCGAGGTGCACCCACGATCGCTCGCGCGGCTGCATTCTGGACAAGCTGAAGTCTCCGAATGCTCTTCAAGGGCTGCCACATGTAGAGCACATTGCAGTAGTCAACTTTTTAGAAAACAAATCAAAAAGAAGAAGAAGAAGAAGAAGAAGCAAACATTCATGGCCAGGAAGGGACTACTGTGTTTTTCGGAGTATAAGACCCTCCAAAGTATAAGACGCACCTAGCTTTTGGGGAGGAAAACAAGGGGAAAAAATCTGCCTTTGCCTCCCAGCAATTTGCCTCCTTGCAACAAACAGCAAACAGTACAGACGATATACACTGTTTTTGATGTTACATTTCAGACTATAGTTCTACAGATGCTGTTAAAATTGATGTAGCTTTCTGGAAGTATAGTTATTCTCTGCTATTTAAAATTTATTTATTTATTTATCTATCTATCTATCTATCTATCTATCTATCTATCTATCTATCTATCTATCTATTTATTTATTAGACTTATATACCGCTTCATAGGGCTTTCAGCCCTCTCTAAGCGGTTTACAGATTATTATTTTTAGCAAATTGAGTCAGCAACTTGCCCCCACAGTTTGGGTCCTCATTTCACCCACTTCGGAAGGATGGAAGGCTGAGTCGACCTTGAGCCGGTGAGATTTGAACCATTGAACTGCAGATCACAGTCAGCTGCAGTGGCCTGCAGTACTGCACCCTAACCACTGTGCCACTGTGCAGTAGTACAGATCAAATATTTGTTTTACTGTGTTCCCCTGAAAATATGACCTGTTCTGAAACTAGTGCCTTGCCACATTTTTTGAGTGGGCAAAAATATAACCCTACCCCCCAAAATAACCCCCGTGGACACACACACCCCTCCGGCCAGACAGAACACTGCTCATCAATCTAGCGGTATCCCGAAGGCACCAAGCCGCGGGAGCCGGGGGGGGAAGTGCTCATGTTGCTTGGCGCCTTCTGGATACCGTTAGGTTGGGGAGTGGCATTCTGCCTGGCTGGAAGGGGGAGTTGCTGGGCAACTGCTCCCTTGTGAGTGGGCTCCCGGAGAGCCGGGCACATCCTCAGGGGCAAAGCAGCAATGAGGTGACCACGCTCATGAGTAGCCACACGGCAAACCCCATGTCCAGCCAGGCAGAGCGCCATTCACTGACCTAGGGGGTATCCCTAAGATGCCAAGGCATGTGGCGCTCTGCCCACCCCCCAGCTCTCGCAGCTTGGCACATTCAGGATTCCCCCTAGGTCAGTGCATGGAGCTCTGCCCGGCTGGAGAAGGGGTTGTGTGAGCGCCTGTTCTGCCCCACCACGCTCCAAGCATAACTTCTCCGGCTTCCAAACTCCAAAACTCGGCTGCCGAGTCTTCCAGTAGCGGCCGCTCTAGATGTGCGCTCTATGGTTGTGGGCTGGCTGCTGGAAGACTCTCTGTTCAGAAGACTCTCTGTCTGGCAGCTCATATCTTATCCCCTTCTCTCTCTCCCTCAGTCTAACTCCTTAGCGTTTTTCAGGTGGGGAGGGGGAGTAGAATGTCTGAACTCCCAGACCACAGGCAGGATGAGTCATGCACTGGCCACACCCAAGTGGCAGTTGGAACAGAGTTCTTTTCAGGTGGGGAGGGGGGAGAAGAACGTCTAACTCCTTAGCATCAGAGTGTGATAATAATAATAATAATAATAATAATAATAATAATAATAGTGAAGTTGAACATGAGGAAATTCAGGCAAATTGCAAAACCCAAAAAACAATATCACAAGCGGAAATAACTGATATTCAAGACACAACTAAAGACACTATAGTAGAACTCCCAGAAGAAGCTCTCAGGGAGGAAATAACATCACCACCACTAGAACCAATTATCACTGAACCAACTGATGAACTAACTCAAAAACAAAAAGAATTGAAGGATAAGATCATGGAGCATTTTCTGCTTAATGAGGAAAGGCAACGTTTACCATCACTAAAAACTGTGCCTAAGAAAATTTTGGCCCCTATCATGAAAATGGTTAATGCAGTGTTTTCAACAATTGAACCGGGATCCATCTTGGAAACAAACCAGTTAATGTACAGCGCAGCTGTAATAGTCACTAATGAACTAGACATTAAAATTAAAGTACCTAGTCACACAACAGAAAAAGCATCAAAGCCAAAGTGGAAAATCCGTCTAGAACAAAAAATCAAAAAATTAAGGGCAGATGCTAGTAACTTAAAGAACATGCATGAGCAACGGCTTAAAAACAACAAAATCATAGTTTGAGTTTGAGTTTGAGTTTATTGGGATTTATATGCCGCCCTTTTCCCTGAGGGGACTCAGGGCGGCTTACAACCACAGGGGAGGGGGGTGCAAGGTCAAAAACAAACAATATGTGCACAAAAAAAATAATAATAAAACACAACTTTCATTCAGCAATCAGACACTCGGGCGGGTAATTGGAACCTATCCCCAGGCCTGCTGGGAGAGCCAGATCTTGAGGGCTGCGCGGAAGGTCTGGATAGTGGTGAGGGTATGGATCTCCATGGGGAGCTCGTTCCACAGGGTCGGGGCAGCAACAGAAAAGGCCCTCCTCCGTGTGGTCGCCAGTCGACATTGACTGGCAGATGGGATTCGGAGGAGGCCCAATCTGTGCGATCTAATTGGACGGTTTAGGGAGGTAATCGGCAGAAGGCGGTCTCTCAAATACCCAGATCCACTACCATGGAGTGCTTTAAAGATGGTCATCAGTATCCTGAAGCGCACCCGGAGACCAACAGGTAGCCAGTGCAGCTCGCGGAGGACAGGTGTAACGTGGGCGAACCGCGGTGCGCCCACTATCACTCGCGCGGCTGCATTTTGGACTAGCTGTAGTCGCCGGATGCACCTCAGGGGCAACCCCATGTAGAGCCCATTGCAGTATTCCAGTCTAGAGATCACAAGGGCTCGAGTGACTGTTGTGAGAGCCCCCCGGTCTAGGTAGGGCCGCAACTGGCGGACCAGGCGAACCTGGGCAAATGCCCCCCTGGTCACAGCCGACAGCTGGTGATCAAAAGTCAGCTGTGGGTCCAGGAGGACTCCTAAGTTGCGGACCCTATCTGAGGGGTATAAAATTTGACCCCCCAGCCTAAGCGTTGGTATATTAGCCAAATTATTGGGGGGGAAACACAACAGCCACTCGGTCTTATCCGGGTTGAGTACCAGTTTGTTAGCACTCATCCAGTTTTTAACGGCCTCCAAACCCTGGTTCATCACGTCCACCGCTTCATTGAGTTGGCACGGGGCGGACAGATACAATTGCGTATCGTCCGCATATTGATGGTATTTTATCCCGTGCCTCCGAATGATCTCGCCCAGCGGTTTCATGTATATGTTAAATAGTAGGGGGGATAGGACCGAACCCTGAGGTACCCCACATGTTAGGGGCCTCAGGGACGATCTCTGCCCCCCGACCAACACCGACTGCGACCTGTCCGAGAGGTAGGAGGAGAACCACCGCAGAACAGTGCCTCCCACTCCCACCTCCCGCAGTCGTCGCAGAAGGATACCATGGTCGATGGTATCGAAAGCCGCTGAGAGGTCAAGGAGAACCAGGATGGACGCATAGCCTCCATCTCTGGCCCTCCAGAGATCATCGGTCAATGCGACCAAAGCGGTTTCTGTGCTGTAACCAGGTCTGAAGCCGGACTGGAAGGGGTCAAGATAACTAGCTTCCTCCAAGGCCCGTTGAAGCTGAAAGGCCACCACCTTCTCGACAACCTTCCCGATAAAGGGAAGGTTGGAGACAGGACGAAAGTTGTTTAAGATGGCTGGATCTAACGATGGTTTCTTCAGGAGGGGTCTCACCACCGCCGTTTTAAGTACGGCGGGGAAGTGCCCCTCCCGAAGGGAGGCGGTGACAACCGCTTGGATCCAGCCATGTGTCACCTCCCTGCTGTTAGCCACCAGCCAGGAGGGACACGGGTCCAAAATACAAGTGGAGGCACTTACAGCTCGAATGGCCTTGTCCACATCCCCAGAGGCAACTTCCTGGAACTCAACCCAGAGCTGATGTAACAAATGATCCTCCTGTGACTCAGCTGGACCTACTGCGGTGGAGTCCAAGTCCGATCGAAACCGAGCTACTTTGTCCGCCAAGAATTGAGCATAGTCCTCAGCCCTACCCTGCAAGGGGTCTCCCGCATCCCTCCTATTGAGGAGGGAGCGGGTTATCCTAAACAGGGCGGCTGGGCGCGACTCGGCGGACGCAACCAAGGCAGAAATATATGATCTTTTTGCGGTTCTTAATGCTCGGACATAGTCCTTGGTGCAGATAGTCAAGAGAGCTCGGTTCGCCTCGGACCTGTCGGACCTCCACTGGTGCTCTAGGCATCTCCTCCGGCGTTTCTTCTCCCGGAGTTCCTCGGTGAACCAGGGAGCTCTCCGGGATCCACTGACCCGGAGGGGCCGTAGTGGCGCAATCCGGTCGAGAGACTCCGACGCCGCTGAGTACCAGGCGGCAGCCAGAGTCTCCGCCGAACTGTGGGCGAGAGTGTCAGGAATAACCCCAAGTTCCGTCTGGAACCTCAAAGGGTCCATAAGTCGCCTGGGGCGGAACCACCTGGTCGGTTCCTCCTCCCTACGGTGGGGGTTTGGCCTCCGGAAGTCAAGCCTCAGTAGGCAATGGTCTGACCACGACAGGGGTATGATCTCATTACCCTTCAGACCAAGATCACACATCCACTGCTCCGAGAGAAATACGAGGTCGAGCATGTGACCCGCTGCATGGGTTGGGCCCCGAATTACTTGGGTCAAGCCCATGGCTGTCATGGAAGCCATGAACTCCTGCGCCCCATCAGAGCGTTCACCGAGCGATGGCAAGTTGAAATCCCCCAGAACTATAAGCCTGGGGAACTCAACCGCCAGCTCGGCTACTGACTCGAGGAGCGAGGGGAGGGATGCTGCAACGCAGTTGGGAGGCAGGTACGTTAGCAGCAAACCCACTTGACCCTTGAGGTCCAACTTTATCAGCAGAGACTCACACCCGACAAGCTCCGGAGCAGGGACCCTACGAGGTAACAGAGACTCCCGGATTACAATAGCCACACCGCCACCCCTTCCCTGGGCTCTCGGCTGATGAAGCACCTGAAATCCCTCTGGGCACATCTCTACCAGGGGGACTCCTCCTTCTGTGCCCAGCCAGGTTTCAGTAATACATGCCAGGTCTGCCCTCTCGTCAACAATTAAGTCCCGGACGAGGGGAGCTTTGTGAACAACAGACCTGGCATTTAGCGACAACAGCCTGAGACCAGGGTCCTGACTACTCGCGCCATCTGGTCTTGGAGTGGGACTCCTAGGGCCGGAAGGAGGGATCTCTGTAATGTAGCGAACCCTCCTTCCCCGGTAATGGCCAGCCCTAAGGTCCCCGCCGTATCTGCCTCTCCCTGTCACGACCGCTATGCTCCGACCCACTCCCATGTCCATGGTCCCCCCAACCACCCCGGTACCCCCCGCCTTCCCCAGCAGGTCCTCCGAGTCAAACATTCTCATTTATCCACACTAACAATTCCCACGTAAAAATTTAAAACATATAAAATACAAGGGTAACAATTACTAAAAGTGGGCCATTCATTCAAGTCCAGCCAACTCCCATACACTCAGCATACTATTTAAAATTGCGCAGCTATAATATATAATAATATGGAAACAGTGGAGGAAGCGATGGTCTGCTCCTCTCCCTTCTTATGTCCTGGGGAAATGTCCTTAGCCACCAAATCAAAAGTACGTGGTATATAAGGTGGCTGTATACGAATAGGATTGAATGTAAAGCTCCAAAGTTCATAAACGGTAGCCATGTAGTCCTACCCCACTGGTGGAGGTTAGCGGGCTGTATATTCAAAAGTCTCTTTCCCAAAGATGTATAAAGGCCCCAATGTAGGAGACCAAAGTTCGAGGCTGACTTGCACCGCTCTTGCAAATGAAAGGAAAAATGCTGATATTTTCGAGGCTCAGTTCTTGTCCCTGCAGCCGCCATCCTCTATCGCTCCCTGCCAGTTGGCCACAGTCCTACTCCTCCTAATAGTTAAGTAAGCAGGGAGCAAGGTCCGGAGGGGGCTACAATGATGATAAATAGTAAGCAGCAGATGGTAAATGATAATGTAGGTAACAGATAGTAAGTGAGCAGAGATAGATCCGAGGGGGGGGGGCATCTAGGACAGCAGCAAGCACAGCTATTCAATCTGTAAATTCAATGCAGCCTCCGACAGCCCCCTTCTTTAAAGTAAACTAAGTTAGAAAATTAGCCCCTCTCAGCTCACTGGTCACCAAGACTCACAGTCACAGTCACAATCACTCAGCTCCAGCGAAGTCCGGAAAGGAGGATGTAATAATGTAATGCTGTGAGTCAGCTGTTTGGCGCCGCCATTTCCTCCATGCTTTCCTCCACGCTTTCCTTCCAACTTCAGCAGCTGCTGTTCCGCTGCTCTGGGACGACTAATAGGACCAGGGGCCAGCAAATAATTGGCCAGGGGGCTCACCAGCAGCACCAGGGGCTTCCAGAAAAACCACAGATGGTAAAGTGGTAGGGGAGGCTCCGAACGCCCGCGCGCCGCTCTCACCGCCGTGCGCCGCCGTCGCCGCCGTCCTCGCACAGTTGGATAACCCGGGCTGCCGCTATAACGAAAGTGCGAGCCTCCGGATTTCAGCAGGTCCTATAGGTTCCGCAGCTCTTGGGCTCTCCCAGGAACTGTTTCCAACGGTTTTTGCGGTCCGTTTGGAGGCTCCCTGGTGCTTTTTCGCCAGGTTAATGTAGAGCGAAGAAGCCCGGTCGCCATTCCAAACCCGCACATGCGCAAAGGCCATAGATCGGCTAATCAGAAGATATAGATTGGATACAAGAAACATCAATGAAGCTGTAGAGATTGTAAAACAGCAGATAACAGCAACAGCTAGAAAAATTGAAAGATATGAGGCACGAATCATCCAATATAAACAAAATCAGCAATTTCGATCAGACCAACGGCGTTTTTATCAAAGTCTTAATGTGAATGGTGACACCAAAAGTGAAAAACCAGAAAAGCAGGCCACAGTTGAATTCTGGAAAGAATTGTGGGAAAATGCAAAGGACTACAACAAGGAAGCAAAGTGGATACATGACTTTGAGAAAAGCATTGGCAACAAACAAATGCAAGTATTAGAAATAACAACTGAGATGATCAAAAATCGAATTAAAAAGGTAAAGAATTGGACATCACCTGGAAAGGACCAATTACATGGTTTCTGGCTCAAATATCTGACCAGTTTACATGCAATATTGGCCAGGCAACTGAATGAAATTTTACAAAAGGGCCAAATTGATGAATGGTTGACAACTGGAAAAACATACTTGATTCAGAAAGACCCAACTAAAGGAACAACACCTGAAAACTATAGACCAATAACATGCTTACCAACAACCTTCAAATTACTCATAGGCATTATTGCAGATAACATGATGGATTATTTGGAAACAAACAACATCTTGCCAGTAGAGCAAAAAGGCAACAAAAGAAGGAGCAGGGGCACAAAAGATCAGCTTCTAATTGATAAAATGATATTAGAAAATTGTAAGAACAGAAAAACGAACTTGAATATGGTCTGGATTGATTACAAAAAGGCATTTGACTCACTGCCACATAGTTGGATCATAAAATGCTTAGAAACAACTGGCATTAGCAAAAATATTACATCCTTTACTGAAAAGGCAATGAAACAATGGAGAACTGAGTTGGCAATAGGGAATGAGAGCTACGGAATGGTTAATATCAAGCGAGGAATTTTCCAGGGTGATTCACTTTCACCTCTTCTCTTCATCATCGCAATGATCCCACTATCAGTAATCTTAAAAAAAATGAAATTAGGCTACCAAACAGCCAAAAAATCTGAAAAAATTTCGCATTTACTATATATGGATGATTTGAAACTCTATGGAAAGTCAGAAATAGAAATCCAATCATTGACAAATACAGTCCGAGTATTCAGCACCGATATTTCAATGCAGTTTGGCATGGAAAAATGCGCCACTGTATCCATAAAAAGGGGCAAAATCACTGCATGTGAGGGAATTGAAATGCCCAATGGCCAACTAATTAAATGCAAAGAAAATGAAGCCTACAAATACTTAGGCATTCTGCAGTTGGATAACATCAAGCATGGAGAAGTAAAAACTATTGTCAGGCGAGAGTACACCAACAGAGTTAGGAAAATTTTGAAATCTAAATTGAATGGTGGAAATACAATCAAGGCCATAAATACCTGGGCAATACCAGTTATAAGATACACAGCTGGCATAGTTAACTGGACACAAGCTGATTTGGACCTTTTGGACCGAAAAACCAGGAAACTAATGACAATGCACTACAGTTTACATCCACGTGGTGATACTGATAGACTATATCTGCCCCGAAAATCAGGTGGCAGAGGATTATTACAAGGGAAGCAAACAGTTGAAGAAGAAAAACATGCACTGGCTGATTATTTAAAAGAAAGTCAAGAACATCTATTAATCGAAGTAAAGAACAAAAATCTACTGAAGGCCCAACAGACGAAACAAGAATACAGAAAAGATGTGATAAAATCAAGAATGGAGAGTTGGCAGAACAAAGCACTGCATGGTCAATTTCTGGAAAAAATAAAAGATAAAGTGGACAGGGAACAAACTTGGTTATGGTTAAAAACAGGTACATTAAAGAAAGAAACAGAGCCACTAATCCTGGCTGCGCAAGAACAAGCTATCCGCACAAATGCCATTAAGGCCAAAATCGAAAAATCCTCTGATGATGCCAAATGCAGACTTTGCAAAGAAGCTGATGAAACTGTTGATCACATACTCAGCTGCTGTAAAAAAATCGCGCAGACTGATTATAAATTGTGGCACAATTCAGTAGCACAAATGATCCATTGGAATTTGTGCAAAAATTATAATATTAAAACAGCAACAAACTGGTGGGAACATCAGCCTGAAAAAGTCACCGAAAATCAGATGGTCAAGATCTTGTGGGATTTCCGTATACAAACCGACAAAATACTGGCGCATAATACACCAGACATCACACTGGTTGAGAAAAATAAGGTCACAATCATAGACATCGCAATACCAGGTGATAGCAGGGTCGCCGAGAAGGAACATGAAAAAATCGCAAGATACCAGGACTTAAAAATCGAAATTCAACGACTATGGCACAAACCAGCAGTGGTAATTCCAGTGGTAATTGGCACACTGGGTGCTATTCCAAAAGCACTGGAATTACATTTAAAACAGTTAAAAATTGACAAAATCACCATCAGTCAAATGCAAAAAGCCGCACTGCTTGGATCTGCACGCATATTACGAAAATACGTTACGACGTCCTAGGCCCCTGGGTGGGGCCCGACTAGTAACCAATGCCAAATCCGGCGAAACAACTGGCCGCTGTGATACAATTGTACAACAACAACAACAACAACAACAACAACAACAATAATAATAATAATAATAATAATAATAATAATATAAGAAATACTAATATAAGAAATACTAATGATGTGATGGCCATTTCAAAAAATCCTTTCCTAGCAAGTACCTAGAAGGCAAGAGGAACAGATGTGCCAAATTTCAAGTTTTTAAGCTTTACGGTTCTGGGGATTTTGTGATGATGCATGAGTGGTATTTGGCATACATACATACATACATACATACATACATACATACATACATACATACATACATACATACATACTCGTAAATTTTTACAGGTACAGGTACAGGTTTTGGTATATTCGGGTCTTTTCCTGTGTAAGATTGAGAGTATTTTGGCGACATTTATTCTATATCTATATCTATATCTATATCTATATCTATATCTATATCTATATCTATATCTATATCTATATCTATATCTATATCTATATCTATATCTATATCTATATCTATATCTATATCTGTGTGTGTGTGTGTGTGTGTGTGTGTGTGTATGTATGTATGTATGTATGTATGTATGTATGTATGTATGTATGTATAATGTCATTGTAAATGTCCAGGTTTCTGGATCATCTGGGTTGGAAGGAGCTGTTACAATATTTGAGATTTTGTCCATTAAATTGGAGGTTAGGACTGTGCAATAAGTCAGATTGAATTGGAATGGAACGGAACAGAATAGGAATAGGAATAGGAATAGGAATAGGAATAGGAATAGGAATAGGAATAGGAATAGAACAGAAGAATAGAATAAAATAGAATAGTGTACAGAATAGAATAGAACAGAACAGAATAGAAGAATAGAATGGTATACAGAATAGAATAGAATAAGAATAGAATAAAATAGAATAAGAATAAAATAGAATAGAATACAGACTAGAACTAGACAGGAATAGAATAGAATAGAATAGAATAGAATAGAATAGAATAGAATAGAATAGAATAGAATTCTTTATTGGCCAAGTGCGATTGGATACACAAGAAATTTGTCTTTGGTGCAGATGCTCTCAGTGTACATGAAGAAAAATAAAATAGAATACATTCATCAAGAGTCATAAGATACAACCCTTAGTGATAGTCATGGGTTACTAACAAGCAATCAAATTATACAAGGAAACAAATAAAAATATAAATTTTAAAGATACAAGCAACATGGTTATAGTCATAAGTGGAAAGAGATAGGTACTAGGAAGGATGAGAAGAATAATAGTAATACAGTCTTAGTAAATTATTGACAGTGTTGTGGGAATTGGCTGTTTAGCAGAATGATGGCATTCAGGGAAAAAACTGTCCTTGTGTCTTGTGGTTCTGGTGTGCAGTGCCCTATAGTGTCATTTTGAGGGTAGAAGTTGAAACAATTTAGGTCCAGGATGTGAGGGGTCTGTAGATACTTTCACAGCCCTCTTTTTGACTCATGCAGTATATAGGTCCTCCATGGAAGGCAGGTTGGTAGCAATGTTTTTTCCCCCCCCCACAGTTCTAATTATCTATTGAAGTCTCCGTCTGTCTTGTTGGGTTGCAGAGCCAAACCAGACAGTTATGGAGGTGCAGATGACAGATTCAATCATTCCTCCGTAGAACAGAATCCGCAGCTCTTTGGACAGTTTGAGCTTCCTGAGTTGGTGCAGAAAGAACATTCTGCTTTTTTGATGACGTTTTTGATGTTAGGTGGCCATTCTAGGTCTTGAGATATGATAGAAACGTTGATCAATATTACCTTTAACAACTTTTAATTTTTTTAACGTTAACTTTTTGACTCCTGCAGTACGATTACAAGTTTTAACTCTTGCCAAGGATTTCTAACCCAAAGCCTTCCTTAAGGATGAGAACTTTTGTTGTCAATTTCAAAGGAATTTGGGAGAAAGAATACCCCAAATGAAACTATGAGGTATTGGCTCACTGCAGTCTCTAAAGCACAACAGTTGGAGCCAGAGACCAATGAAGTGAAGGACCAATGAGGCAGAAAGCCAAACTCATTGCTTTATCAGATGGCGACTGCAATTTATGGCTTCCTATCAAAGAACGCTGAAATACAGTGGTCACGCTTAATAAAATACTAGGTACAGTCTAAACATGTAGAGAGTCTGTTTTCCTGGTTGCCTAGAAACAAACTCAGTTCTTCTCTGCAAAGCTCTAACAGTCTCTCTAGGGTTGAGATATTCCACACCGAGCTCAAGAGATTTGGAAAGAAATCAAAATTTTAGGGTAGACCTCTAAACGTTCCTTTCTTCTGAATGCTCTATTCTGAAATCATGATCACTGTCCTCTCTCTCTGATTGTTCTTAATGCCACAGTCAGAAACAAGAACCAAGAAATAACAGAACAACAGAGTTGGAGGGGACCTTGTAGGCCATCTAGTCCAACCCCCTCACCCACACAGGAGACCCTATATTACACCATTTCTGACAATCTCTTCTTGAAATTCTTCAGTGATGAAGAAAAGACAGGACACGCAAGCCAGCTCTTCAGGGAAGGAAATGTTTATTGCGCAGGCTCGGAAACAATGGCCTGAACAAAGAGTGAAAGTCAGGAAATTCCTTATATAGTTTATCGCTTTCAGCTAAAGCCATCTGTTAGTTTTGGAAACTCCCCTCAAGATTTGCCCCTGAGTTACAGGAAATTACAGGAAGTATACATGGAGCAGCGTAGCTCGTATTTTGAGGAATTGGCAATGTGTCTACTAAACAGATTTACAACCAAGCCAGCAAATAGGTTAAAATAGATACTTTGCTTCAGCAGATTTCATGTGCAGACTTCCTTCTAACTCGTGTCTAATTGCACCATGTTCTAAAAGCAAACCTTTGCAATTTCTATATATGAACAATTAAAGCTTAATATCATGAAACCCTAGTTTGGTTCAGGCTTGAGGCCTACTTCGGTTCAGCCTGCCACCTTACCAGAACTTCTGAAGGCAACTTCTGTTCCCTGGGTTGATTGTTCTCACTGTCAGAAAATGTCTCCTTATTTCTTGGTTGAACCTCTCCTTGGTCAGTTTCCATCCATTGTTCCTTGTCTGGCCTTCGGGTGCTTTGGAAAGTAACTTGACCCCCTCCTCTCTGTGGCAGCCCCTCAAATATTGGAAGACTGCTATCATGTCTCCCCTGGTCCTTCTCTTCACTAGACCAGTCATGCCCAGTTCCTGCAACCGTTCATCATATGTTTTAGTCTCCAGTTCCCTAATGTTGAATGTTGAATGTTGAATGTTTATTTTATTTATATGCCACCCTTTTCCCCTGAAGGGGACTCAGGGCGGCTCACAACTCAAACCAGGGAAGGGGGATACAAACGAAAATTAAAACGACACCAAACAATGCATAGTTTAAAACACACAACAGTCATACCATTTGAGACGGGGGCAACAGCTCTTTAGCCCCAGGCCTGTCGGAACAGCCAGGTTTTAAGGGCTTTGCAGAAGGGCTGGAGGGTGGTGAGGGTTCGAATCTCCATGGGGAGCTCATTCCAGAGGGTTGGAGCAGCCACAGAGAAGGCCCTCCTCCGGGTAGTCGCCAGTCAACACTGGCTGGTGGATGAAATTCGGAGGAGGCCTAATCTGTGGGATCCAATCGGTCTAGTGGAGGTAATTGGCATCATCCTGGTTGCCCGTCTCTGGCATATTTTTATAGTCTGGTGACCAAAGCTGGATGCAGTACTCTAGGTGTGGTCTTACTAAGGCTTTATAGTGTCGTATGACTACCTCCCTTGATCTTGATTGCATCCTTCTGTTAATGCAACAGGATTGCATTGGCTTTTTGGGCTGTCGCTGCAACAACATTAGGGCATCATGAAGAACTGAAGGTAGAGCCAAGGTGGCGCAGTGGTTAAATGCAGCACTGCAGGCTACTGCTAGATCAGCAGTTCAGCGGTTCAAATCTCACCGGCTCAGGGTTGACTCAGCCTTCCATCCTTCCGAGGTGGGTAAAATGAGGACCCAGATTGTTGGGGGCAATATGCTGATTCTCTGTAAACCGCTTAGAGAGGCCTGAAAGGCCTATGAAGCAGTATATAAGTCTACTGCTATTGCTATTGCTATTGCTATTGCTATAGTACTCAATACAGAGCCGAGGTGGCGCAGTGGGTAGAGTGCAGCACTGCAGGCCACTTCAGCTGAATGCTATCTGCAGTTCTGCGGTTCAAATCTCACCGGCTCATGGTTGACTCAGCCTTCCATCCTTCCGAGGTGGGTAAAATGAGGACCCAGATTGTTGTTGGGAGCGATATGCTGACTCTGTAAACCGCTTAGAGAGGGCTGAAAGCCCTATGAAGCGGTATATAAGTCTAACTGCTATTGCTATATGGCATCTGATCAGCACAAAATAAACTAGTCATGATTTGGAAACTGTATTCCCCATAATTTTATTGCCTCTTAATTCCACTTATTATTGCATTTGCCTTGTTTTCCAAAGTCATTAAGTTGGTGGTCATATATGCATGTCTAAATCCACCACTGTTTCATTGTTTAAAGTCTTCATAATTACGGGAAGAACTTGCCAGGGATCTGGTTAAATCTTTATATGCTATTTCTTTGCAAAATTTCCCGGAGGAGAAAGTAGAAGTCGGTTTGGTGTCTGCCAACCCTTTCATTTTGTTTTATTAAAAGAAAGCCAACTATTGCATATTTTAGACTTTTTTTAATATCTTCCTGAGCACACGTGACACTGTTTGGGGGCATAGGCAAAAACAATGACTCCCAGACGGATCGTTGCCATTAGAGTTTACGATGATGTACTACACATATAGTAAGCATTGTAGAAGACTCGCTTAATCGCGTGTTCAATCTTTTTTTTTTTTTTTTTTTTTAAACTTTGCCCTATAAAGCATGAATTTTAAACATGTTTGCAATTGAGAAAGAAATTCTTGGAAGTATCGCAAATGTGGATAGTCGCTAATAAATATCCTATAGATATTTAAACATATCGCTCTACATGGGGCAGCCCTTGAAGAGCATTCGGAGACTTCAGCTGGTCCAGAATGCAGCCGCGCGAGCGATTGTGGGTGCACCCCGGTACACCCACGTCACACCTATCCTCCGTGAGCTGCACTGGCTGCCTATTGGTCTTCGGATACGCTTCAAGGTGCTAGTCATCACTTATAAAGCCCTTCATGGTATTGGACCTGGGTACTTGAGAGACCGCCTGCTGCCAATTACCTCCCACAGACCCATTAGATCTCACAAATTAGGCCTCCTCCAAATTCCATCTACCGGCCAATGCTGTTTGGCTACTACCCGGAGGAGGGCCTTCTCTGTGGTTGCTCCAGCCCTCTGGAACGAGCTCCCCGTGGAGATTCGGACCCTCACCACCCATCAGGCTTTCCGCAAAGCCCTTAAAACCTGGCTGTTCCGACAGGCCTGGGGCTGATGAGTTCCTTGCCCCCGCTTGAATTGTGTGGTTGTTGACTGTTTTTAAATTGTTGTAGTTGTTTGTCCGTTGTCTTTCCTCCATGTTTGTATTCACCACCCCCCCTTTACTTTGGTTTGTGAGCCGCCTTGAGTCCCTCTGGGAATAGGGCGGCATAGAAATGCAATAAATCAAATCAAATCAAATATCAATAAAGGATAATATTTGCAGCTCCAGGATGAACTGTGAAGGTGCTCTATGGGTTTGGGGGTTTCCTTGAAGACGTTTCATTACCCAACTAGGTGACACTATCAGTGCTGGAAGGTCGGGGGGGGGGGGGGTTGAGCTTCCTTGTTTTCTTGCAGAAGTTTCAAACTAGGTAACATCCTCTGTATTAGAAGGGAGTAGGTTTTGCAGAGAGTAGGAGGAGGAGAACTGTGGGGTCCTTGGTGTTCTCTGAGCATGACTTTTTTTTTTCTTGCAGGCATTTCATGACCCAGTTAGGTAACATCATCAGTGCACCTTCGTGAACATCAACTAGCAGAAGATATGATGGAAACTCCTGAATTGCACAACACATAGAGGCACTTCATCTGGAACCCTCAATCCAGGCAAACAGACAACAGTCAACCACAGCCAAGCTACCAAGAATACTGACAGAGCAAGCCACATGTGTATACACAGAGAGTAAACCCCACTCCCTTCTAGCACTGATGATGTTATCTAGTTGGGTAATGAAACATCATCAAGTAAACAGTCAGCTCAAAGAGCACCAAAGACCACAATCCTCCTCCGCCTCCTCCTCCTCCTCCTCCTCCTCCTCCTCCTCCTCCCACCCCCCAAACACCACTTCCTTCTAGCACTGATTATGTTACTTAGTTGGGTAATGAAACATCATCAAGTTAACAATCCAGCTCAAAGAGCACCAAAGACCACAGTCCTCCTCCTCTTCCTCTTCCTCCTCTCCCCCAAACACCACTTTCTTCTAGCACTGACGATGTTACCTAGTTGGCAGGGGTGGGTTCTAGCCAGTGTTACTGCCGCTTTGCTCGTGGGTGCGCGCATGCACAGTTCAATAGAAATTGTTCTGCATTTGCGCAGAACTCGAAAACATGATGGCGACAGTGACTGTGGTGACCTGGGAACCGGTTTGGAGGCGGGGCCAGCCTGGGTCGCTTCCAGGTCTCCTCATACTTCTCCTTCCTCCCCAAACTCCACTCCCTTCTAGCACTGATGATGTGAACCTAGTTGGGTAATGAAACATCTTTAAGAAAACAACCCAAGTCAAAGAGCACCAGGGACCACAGTCCTCCTCCTTCCCTCTCCTCTCCTCCTCTTCCTCCTCCTCTTCTTCCTCCTCCTCCTCCTCCTCCTCCTCCTTCCTCCCCAAACTCCACTCCCTTCTAGCACTGATGATGTGAACCTAGTTGGGTAATGAAACATCTTTAAGAAAACAACCCAAGTCAAAGAGCACCAGGGACCGCAGTCCTCCTCCTTCCCTCTCCTCTCCTCTCCTCCTTTTCCTCCTCCTCCTCCTCTTCTTCCTCCTCCTCCTCCTCCTCTTCCTCCTCCTCCTCCTTCCTCCCCAAACTCCACTCCCTTCTAGCACTGATGATGTGAACCTAGTTGGGTAATGAAAATCTTTAAGAAAACAACCCAAGTCAAAGAGCACCAGGGACCGCAGTCCTCCTCCTTCCCTCTCCTCTCCTCTCCTCCTTTTCCTCCTCCTCCTCCTCTTCTTCCTCCTCCTCCTCCTCCTCTTCCTCCTCCTCCTCCTTCCTCCCCAAACTCCACTCCCTTCTAGCACTGATGATGTGAACCTAGTTGGGTAATGAAAATCTTTAAGAAAACAACCCAAATCAAAGAGCACCAAGGACCACAGTCCTACTCCTTCCCTCTCCTCTCCTCCTCTTCTTCCTCTTCCTCTTCCTCCTCCTCTTCTTCCTCCTCCTCCTCCTCCTCCTCCTCTTCCTCCTCCTCCTCCTTCCTCCCCAAACTCCACTCCCTTCTAGCACTGATGATGTGAACCTAGTTGGGTAATGAAAATCTTTAAGAAAACAACCCAAATCAAAGAGCACCAAGGACCACAGTCCTCCTCCTTCCATCTCCTCTCCTCCTCTTCCTCCTCTTCTTCTTCCTCCTCCTCCTCCTTCTTCCTCCCCAAACTCCACTCCCTTCTAGCACTGATGATGTGAACCTAGTTGGGTAATGAAAATCTTTAAGAAAACAACCCAAATCAAAGAGCACCAAGGACCACAGTCCTACTCCTTCCCTCTCCTCTCCTCCTCTTCTTCCTCTTCCTCTTCCTCCTCCTCTTCCTCCTCCTCCTCCTCCTCCTCCTCCTCTTCCTCCTCCTCCTCCTTCCTCCCCAAACTCCACTCCCTTCTAGCACTGATGATGTGAACCTAGTTGGGTAATGAAAATCTTTAAGAAAACAACCCAAATCAAAGAGCACCAAGGACCACAGTCCTCCTCCTTCCCTCTCCTTCCCTCTCCTTCCCTCCTCTTTCCTCCTCCTCCTCCTCCTCCTCCTCCTCCTCCTCCTCTTCCTCCTCCTCCTCCTTCCTCCCCAAACTCCACTCCCTTCTAGCACTGATGATGTGAACCTAGTTGGGTAATGAAAATCTTTAAGAAAACAACCCAAATCAAAGAGCACCAAGGACCACAGTCCTACTCCTTCCCTCTCCTCTCCTCCTCTTCTTTCTCTTCCTCTTCCTCCTCCTCCTCCTCCTCCTCCTCCTCCTCCTCCTCCTCCTCTTCTTCTTCTTCTTCTTCTTCTTCCTCCTCCTCCTCCTCCTCCTCTTTCTCCTCCTCCTCCTCCTCCTTCCTCCCCAAACTCCACTCCCTTCTAGCACTGATGATGTGAACCTAGTCAGGTAATGAAACATCTTCAAGAAAACCCCTAAGCTCAGAGACCACCAAGGACCCCACATTTTAAAAAAAATATTTCAGTTGATTCAACAGGCAATTCCTTTTTATTTTTCTAGTCCAAAGCTAAGATACGGTGTGGGTCTCTCTCTCTCTCTCTCTCTCTCTCTCAATTTTAGGGCGTTCTTTTCTTTCTTCCTCCTTCCCCCCCACCCCACTTCGACTTCTGGCATACGAGCCTCGCAGTGGGAGACAAATGTCTTAATAACAGTCACATCCATGCAAATGCTATGGTCCAACACATCCTCCATCTATCAGTTGAGAGAAGAGGGGGGGGGGGAGATTTTTTTATTGTTTTTCCTCAAGAATCCGAGGGCTGTTTTATTTGCTCAGAGACAGGAAGGCCTTAATAAATTCCTCTGTGTGAGGTATTTAATTACAAAATAATGTGTACACTAATCAGAGTAAATGTGTTTGTGAAACACTTTGATATGGGAACAGTTAATCACCCAGGGCACTGCTTCTTAACACCACTTTGGAAGTTAACTTAATTAAATTAATTAGGACAAAAGGAGGAAAAAAAAAGGAAGGAAGGAAGGAAGGAGGAACAGGTGATTGGTCCTCAATGGCCCACAGTGAGTGATTTTCCACCAATGCTAAAAGAATCTCCCAATTTGCAAATATTTCCTTCTCCGAATCTTGGAGACTTCTGTTTCCTGCGATTCACAAGGAACAAGAGACTAAAAATGTCTCCCTCTTCAGACTCCACGTCGGAACGATTTTCTCATTAGGAGGAACTTGGAAATGTCTTCCTGTTGTGGTCTTAAATACCATTGACTGACACGGGCCTCATTTTTCAATAAACTTTGAAGGTGAAGGTAAAGGTTCCCCTCGCACATACGTATGTGCTAGTCGTTCCCTACTCTAGGGGGCAGTGCTCATCTCCAATTCAAACCTGAAGAGCCAGCGCTTTCCGAAGACATCTCTATGGTCATGTGGCCGGCATGACTAAATGCAGAAGGCGCACGGAATGCGGTTACCTTCCCACCAAAGGTGGCTCCTATTTTTTCTACTTGCTTATTTATGTCCTTTCGAACTGCTAGGTTGGCAGAAGCTGGGACAAGGAACAGGAGCTCACTCCATTACACGGGGCTAGAGATTCGAACCGCCAACCTTTCTGGTTGTCAAGCTCAGCGTCTTAGCCGCCGAGTCACCACATCCCTCTTCAATAAACATTATTCCAGGAAAAATGAGCAGCTGTCCACGTTTTGTAATAACAGAATAACAGAGTGGGAAGAGATCTTATAGGTCATTTAGTCCACCCCCCACACACAAGCAGTGGACCAGAGGTGGGTTCCTACCAGTTCGCACCTATTCGGTAGAACCGGTTCGTCAAATCGCCGCGCCTGGCCCTGGAATCGGCTCCTGTCCTGAACCGGTTAGAAGAGGTTCCACCAGTGGACCCGGAAAGCAGGCCACACCTACTGAAGAGGTTCCAAATTTTTTTGAAACCCACCACTGGTCCTTGGATATGATTATTCTACACTATCACGCTCCTATTTATAAACCTCAGTGCCTCTGTGGAAGGTAAGGATGACTACTGCGTTTGTGGTGCAATCAGAACATTGCGTGTGTTTGTTTAACGCAAACCAAAGATGCCTTTTAAAAAACAAGTTTACATCACATTCTTATGCATGCCAGTGCTGTGTGTGAGTGAATTTAAGGTGGTTCTGACAAGTGTCATTGGCATCTTCATATCTGGTCACATGGGTGGCAAGCCACTCCCATCCGGTCACATGGGTGGCAAGCCACTCCCACAAAGGAGGCCACACCCACAGAATAGGTTCGAACAATTTTTGAAACCCACCACTGCAATGGACCCTATACCATTTTTGACAGATAAACTAATCAGGAGCAACCTGGAATTAAGGAGAAATTTCCTGACAGTGAGAACAATTAACCAGTAGAACAACTTGCCTCCAGAAGTTGTGAATGCTCCACCACTGGAGGTTTTTAAGAAGAGAATGGACAACCATTTGCCTGGTATGGTGTAGGGTTTCCTGCTTAAGTAGGGGGGGTTAGACTAGAAGGCCTCCAAGGTCCCCTCCAACTCTGTTATTCTGTTATAATTCATTCGTGTTGCTTTCAATATATTCCCCCCCACATCCCCTTCTTGCAATCTGCTTTTTTGCCCATAGCTGTGCTGTGGTTTAATTTATATCGTTGACTTGAAGGAGCGTATGTGGATTAAAAATGGATTTAATGTTATGTTATGTTTTGAAATTCTGCACCTCCATGTGAGGGCTATCATGCCTGAAAAGAAAAGCTATTTATCTTTTACTGAATAAAGCAAAGAACAGGAATTGTTGGGGAAATAAAATTATAAGTCAGCCATGAGGGTAGGCAAGCTGGTAGCTTCCAGATGTTTGGGAGATAACTTCCATCATGCTTTGCCTCTGGCCATTATATCTTAGGTTGATGGGGATTCATTCAAAACATCTGGAGACCAGTTTGCCCGCCTCTGGTCTAGAATACGGAAATGACAACACTATCTGTCTAAAAGATCAGAGCAGAACAGAAATATGTAGAAAATAAATATGAATGGAATATACTGTACACAGCTTATGATTACTTCGGAGTCAAACAGAGGCAGCCAAATTGTCTTCCATCCATCAGCTTCATTTTCCTCCTGACATTAAGAACTAACGGATTGTAAAAATGAAGAAGGAACCTTTTATCACTTATGGTGATAAAGCTGTGATAGCGAACCGATGACACTTCCATGTTCCGGCGTCAGACCAGCTAGTCTCTCAAGATCAAGATCCAAGGCCAGAGAGAGCATAAAACCAGGAACTTTCAGCATCTCACTCTCTCTTTTCTTCTTCACCCAACATTTGTGATCCCCCTTTTCTGTTCAGGAGCTCCAAGCCATGTGATCCTGTCCACCATTAAACCAACTTTCCAAGCAGCCTCCATGTTTCCAGTGTCTTTTCCCCCACTTGGAACTGAACCCAGAAGGACATTTCTTCCAACACCACCTAGGAATCCCCAGCTCACAACAATTTGCCCCAATAGTAATTTCCTAACTTGGCTGTACAGTGGCCTTGTTTGCATAATATCCTTGACTAACACATGGGATGCAAGCTAGCATCCAGCCTATTGATTCCATAAAAGTTAGATTTAACTCCAGTTTTGGAGGTTAACACAATACAATACAATACAATACCACCCGAATGATGAATGAATGTTGTTTACTATTTTACTTCTATGTATTGTTGTGTCTATTGTCTGTATACCCCCCCCCCCCTTTATTTTATGTAAGCCGCCCTGAGTCCCCTCAGGGAAAAGGGCGGCCTATAAGTATTAATAAATACTCTAAATACTCTAAATACTCTAATGCAATGCAATGCAATGCAATGCAATGCAATGCAATGCAATGCATGGATGGATGGATGGATGGATGGATGGATGGATGGATGGATGGATGGATGGATGGATAGATAGATAGATAGATAGATAGATAGATAGATAGATAGATAGATAGATAGATAGATAGATAGATGTAGGTAGGTAGGTAGGTAGGTAGGTAGGTAGGTAGGTTGGTAGATAGATAGATAGATAGATAGATAGATAGATAGATAGATAGATAGATAGATAGATAGATAGATAGATAGATAGATAGATAGATAGATAGATAGAACGCATCTATAGACATAATACTTCAGCATTATGTGGTCTGGTGAAATCATTGAGATGCATCTCACAACATTTCCAGAACCGCCTTGATTGCCAGTGGAAACTCTTTGATGTGTTGATTAGTCTATGTTAATTTAGATCATGCCACAAACTTGGGTGGCTGAGATTTTTGTACGTAATCACCGACTATTGTTGCCAGTCGGGCTTTCTCTTCCCACCACACGCATATCATTTTACTTTGCAGTTGTGGCAAGTCTGGTCTTTTGGTAGCTTCCCTCCTCTCCTCTCCTCTCCCCTCCCCTCCCTTCCCCACCCCACCTCTGGCTGCAGTATGTTATGCAAAGCAAAATTGAGCAAGAATTAGGATGTTTTCTAAGCTGCTGGTGTCTTCGGAATTGTAGCTCGAAAAAAATGCTTACCTTTCTTTCAAAAAAGCAGGAAGAATGAGAGGGGGATAGAAAGTCTTGTGGCCTCAGGTTTTTGACAAATGCAAAGCAGGCAAACTTCGCAAAAGAACCAATTGTACCTCTTCTTTCATTTCATTTTCTCCTTTCCTTCCTTCCCTCACTCCCTCCTTTCTTCCTTCTCTCTATCACTTTGTTCTTTCTTTCTTTCTTTTTTTCTGTCTGTCTGTCTGTCTGTCTTTCTTTCTCTTCTCCCTCTCTTCCTTCCTTCCCTTCTTCCTGCCTTTCCACACTTTGCTTGCTCTTTCTTTCTTTCTTTCTTTCTTTCTTTCTTTCTTTCTTTCTTTTTCTCTTCCTGCTTTCCCTCCTTCTCTACTTTCCTCATTTTGCTTTCTTTCTTTCCTACCTTCATTTCCTCCCTCCCTCCCTTCCCTATTTCCTCCCCCACTCCTTGTCTGTCTGTCTGACTCCCTCCCTCCCTTTCCCTTCCTTTCCTTTCTCTTCCTCCTCCTCCCTCTTTCTTTCTTTCTTTCTTTCTTTCTTTCTTCTTCTTTCCTTCCTATTTCTCTTTCCCTCTCTTCCTCCCTTCCATTCTTCCTCCCCTCCTGCCTCCCTCCTTCTCTCTCTTTTTCTTTCTTTCTTTCTTTCTTTCTTTCTTTCTTTCTTTCTTTCTTTCTTTCTTTCTTTCTTTCTTCCCCTTTGTTTGCTGTCTCTCAACTGCTCATTGCAAGCCAGAGTTGCAAAAGAGAGAGAGAGAGAGAAATATATGTTAATGGCCTTCAAGTCATTTTTTCTACATATATAAATAAAACCAAGCAAAATCCTCCACAGATTCTCAACAGCATGGTGTGAAAAGCATCTGAACTCTCCACAATCAAGACAGAGCATGGACTTGATTAAGGGAGACACGCCACGAGTTTTGTCTTCAGAAGCGACAGCAGGATCAGCAAAGTTTTGCAGCTGAAGTTTGCGGGTTTTGTGGTGCAGCTGGGCTAGTTGTGAAAAACAACAGCAGCAGCAACAACAAGCATCTTTAGTGATAGAGAACCAGGGGAGGGCTATGCAGGTAGTCCTTGATTTACAACCACTCACTTAGTGACCAATTGAAGTCATCATGGGACTGAAAAAAATTGACTTATCACCACTCCTTGCACTTACGACCATCACTGCCTCCTCACAGTCACTTAGACAAAATTCAAGCGCTTGGAAACCAGCATATATATAAACCAAATGCCACTCACTCATCACGAAATCTCCAGAACCGTAAAGTCTACAATCTTGAAACTTGGCACGTATGTTCCCCTTGGCTTCCGGGTGCTCGCTAAGAAAGGATTTTTCAAAATGACCATCAGGTCATTAGTATTTCTTATACTGTATTATAACACGCTCTGATGCTACTCCTTCACTAAACCAGTTATGGGCGTGGCCAGTGTGTGACTCATCCAGCCTTAGACATTCTACTCCCCCTCCCCACCTGAAAAGAACTCTGTTCCAGCTGCCAGTTCCCTTATATTAACACACTCTGATGCTAAGGAGTTAGGCATTTTACACTGATTTTCAAGCTTTAAGTGTGAATGTATCAGGCCCAGTCGTAACTACTCATTAATTTCCAAGCTTTAAGTGTCAATTTATCAAGCCCAATTACATAGTTTTGTAGCGAAGGATGGATATCCAGCTACACACACACACACACACACACACACACACACACACACACACACACACAAACAGGGAAGGGTATGACTAATACAGCAGCCTTTGACTAAGATCTTTTCTCAATCACATTTTATTAAGTTATAAAGCATTGCAAAATACAAAAAAAGAAAAGTAAGACGACAATGAGGAGGAAGGAGGAAGGAAAGTGAGGAAGAGTAGCAAAAGAAAAAGAAAAAGAAACATTGACTTCTGACTCTCTTTGTTGCAGTAGAATAAGGCATTAACAACAGATCACAGATTTCTGCTTTTCCATAATAATATGAACAAGTCATTTCTATAAAGACCTGTCAATCTAATCTGTAAAACCCAAAATCAAAGTTTCATTCTTTTCCTCCTCAAGCATGAAGTTCAGAAGTGGTCTCCATGTAGAAACAAAAGTGCTTATGTGTCAGGGTTCCGACAGATGCCCTAATTAAATCATGAGCCTCAAGCCAAGCTTCAAAAGAAATCGAGTTATTTATTAGGAGCTTCATGTCGCAGGTTCCCAAGTGAAGCCAGCTCTTACCCCAGGTAATTTACGGCCCCAATCATGACCCCATTTCCCCTTCCACCTCCCAGGGTGTGTCATCAATCACATTTGCCAATGGGGCACTTTCCCAGGTTGTAGAGATCACTCCCCTCCAACCATTGTAAGTAACCCTGGGGTACAGCCTTGGGAGTGATAAGTCTGGAATGTGCCTCTGTCTTTTGCTGCCGTGCTGTTTCCTCAGTTTCCCATTCCCCACTTTCGTATGGGAACGCAACAGCAAGCCAGGAATGTTCCGTGAGTTGACATTATGTTCTTTTCTTTGATCAAGGTTGTCAGTTTTGCCATTTCAGCCAACTTCATCAACTTCTGCAACCTGTCATCCGTGGTGGGAATCAAAGTGTCCTTCCATTTTTCCGCATGTAACAGTCTTACTGCTGTTGACATGCATGATACCAAAGTTCCAATTTTTTTTTCTCCAGTTCTTCTTCCATTAGACAGAAATAGGCATGTATTTATGTGATAGCTGCAGTGCTGAGATGAGATGCGTTGTCGGCGCATCAGAAATTGACTTAATGCCAGGGCTTTTTTTTAATGGGTTTGCTTTTATAGTTTTTATTACAGCTTTTATGCCATTTTAACTTTGGGTTGGGATCTGTCCAAGCTTGGTTATTAGATGGGAACTATATAAATGTTTTCATCAATCAATCAATGGTATTTTCCATCATGTGTTAAATATTTTCATTTTTCTCAAGGGAGCATATCACCCTCGATAAAGATCCCGCTTTGTTGCTAGATATTTTTTTGGGATTATGAAAAATCAGCGCATCATAGAAAGGATTCTCTCTGAGATGGAGTTGCAGTTTTGATGGGTCTTCACTTCACTGCACACTCATCAACTTCAGACTTTAATAGGTTGACCTATTCTCCAAAATACCCGAGGGCAGGACAAGGAGTAATGGTTGGAAGATCATTAAAGACAGGATCCAAGCTTAGAACTAAGGAGAAGTTTCCTGACAGTGAGAACAATTAATCAGAGGAATGACTTCCTTTCAAAAGTTGTGGATACTCCAACACTGCAGGTTGTCTAGAAGAGAGTATGTTGTCAACCCTGAAGATGACCTGACCCTCTTGGAACTTCAGTGTTGCCATGCCGGAGCTGAGAGGTAGGGAGGGGGGATTTGAGACAGCTGTTTTGTAGCCAAAACATAATACTTTCTCTTGGGAACTGTTGTGGCCTAGCAGGAACCATTGGAGCTGCCACCAGACTCCGACAGCGAGGGGCTCTATGAGTCAGCTTTGGAGGATGTGGAGGACCCTGGGCAGGGTTCCGACTCCAAGCAGGGTGCAGAGAGACTGGTTGGCCACCAGGAGGCACCTGAGCCTTGGACCAGTGGGGAGGAGACAAGGGAGAGTGAGCCGGAAGCCAGTAGTGAGTTGTTCCTGGATGCACGCCATCAAAGAGCTAATAGGCGTCAGGAACAATTACGCAATTACAGAAGGTGATTGTACTCAGCTGGTGGTCATTAGGCTCCTCTCCAGACTATAAAAAGCTACTTGTGCACACGTCCCTCTTTACAGAAGTCAACACAGAATCGAATGTCGGAGAACTTTGTATGAGCTTGGCAGGCTGGATTGCTGCCAAGCCTTATCTGTGTTTATTGCTGCCCAAGCTTGTCTGTGCTGGGTTGCTGCCAAGGACCTGTTTGTCTGTTAATTAAATGCCATAATTTATCTCTGGCTCGGAGTGGGCTTTGGTGTGGAACTAGGGGGGGTCAGAACAGGAACCAAGGACATTCTCACAACTGGTCAGAGGAAGGAGGAGTGATGTCATCAGTTCAGCAGATATTGCCTTGATTGGACCACGTGACTTATTGTTTTGAGAAAATGAAAAAAAACCTCTGCTATTCTATTCTGTTCTGTTCTATAGCAGTTAGCAGTTAGACTTATATACCGCTTCATATGGCTTTCAGCCCTCTCTAAGCGGTTTACAGAGTCAGCATATCGCCCCCAACAGTCTGGGTCCTCATTTTACCCACCTCGGAAGGATGGAAGGCTGAGTCAACCTTGAGCCGGTGAGATTTGAACCGCCGAACTGCAGATAGCAGTCAGCTGAAGTGGCCTGCAGTACTGCACTCTAACCACTGTGCCACCTCGGCTCTAAATTCTATATACTTTCCCCTTCCATTCCATTCCATTCCATTCCATTCCATTCTATTCTATTCATCACTGGAAGTTTTTAAGACTGAACATCCACCTACTGAAATGGTATAGAGTCTCCAACTTGAGCAGGGGGTTGGACTAGAAGACCTCCACAGTCCCTTTCAGCTCTTTTCTGATTGATTGACTAACAACCAGATGCAAATAATACAAATCCTTCCATTCTCCACCATCCAGTCAACACCGAATTAGCTTCTTGGGTGAGAAGCAAAACATCTTCAAGCAAAAACAAAGGAAGTCCAGTTGCCTTTTGAAAAAAGCACCTTTGGGACAACCATGACCTGGGCCACTGAGGATCTCCATAGATGTTCTCCACACACACTGACGGGGGAATTCTGGGAGTTGAAGTCCACCCACCTCAGACTTGTCAAGGTTGAAAAAGATAGTCTTAGAAAACCACGCCGGAAGCATTCCAAGGACTCTGATTATACAGCGTTGCTAGTCACTTAACCTTTGGAGGCATGAAAAGCATTTAGAGATTGGTTTCACTCCTCCACCATTCTGAAGGATGCTTGCACCATCCCTAATCTGGATGTGAGCTGTTTCAGCAATGCAGCTTTAAAAAGCAACGTGCAATTTCTTTGGCCTTCCGGAATCAAATGCTCTCATTAAAACAGTAACATTTAAATATCGCCATTAGTCTGAAATAATTATGAAGCAAAGCTCCTTCTGGCCATTTTGGACCAACACAGTTCGTGGTGATTTCAGACGCTTAGTCTTCCTGACCATGCTTCTCTGGAGTTGAGTTATTCCTCCACCTCGCACGTCCATAGCTTTAACATTCTTCAAAGAGAGGGTGTTAATTGAAAAATGTGAAAATTAATCCTCCTTCCTGGGAGGAGCTTACTGGTGGAAGCAGCAAAAAATCAGCTGCCTCCGAATTCCTGGCTACGTACCTGATTAGAGGATCTTCCATCTGACGTCTTATCAGGTTTTCTTATCCTTCAGGCAAGAGGGAAAGAAGAAACTGTTTTGCTGGCAAATGCTCTTCGATTTTTGCAGCTTTTGTGCTTGCAAGGAAAGGGGGGCTAGCCCAAGGCAGAACGGCTGTCCGTGCTGGGAATTTCAAACTGCCTTGTGCAGGACAAAGTAGGTCTCTCCCACTCTGCTCTAAGTTTTGTTTGATTTAATCTTATCACGAGCTGAATCCGTTTACTGCGAGGACAATAATTGCTTATCAACATTTTAGCTTCTTCTCTTTTTCTCCTCCGAAAAATTATTTACTCAGAGGCTTTTAAAATGGCGCCGAGCAGGCTGGTTTCTCCGGTAATAACGAACACTTTTTGCTAATTCTCACAAGACTTCAAAAGAATTCAAAACAAAAGAGATAGCTTATCACATGTTTTGGTTTCACAATAGAAGAATTTTACTCCTTCATTAACTTTGCTTATTTGGAAGTTAAATGGTGATGAATCTGTTGAACGGTCTTGTTACAATGTTTACTCACTGAAACTTTTGCCAAGCCTTAAATTTCAAAATAAAAGCCTCTTTACTTAAAGCTGCATATCTAGGCAATAGAGTTTTATTAACTGCAGGCAGACAAATTTTGAAATGGCCTCAAAACCAAATATTAACTTGAAGTCGTCACCCTCTACTTCCAGGGGCACAACTTCAGTGCCTGGTACAAAGCTGCAGCCTCCGCTTCCTACGCCCCCTGCTGGGGATGTGTTAACGAAAGAATTTTTTCTGAGTAATCTAAGCGAGGCTTTTAATGCACAGACAATTAAAATGGAAGATAAATTTAGAGATAATAGAGAGGAGAGAAAAGAGGAAATAAAAGAAATGAAAGAAGAAATTAAAAGTGAAATTAAAAGTGAAATAAAAGGACTTAAACAGGAGTTGTATGAGAAATTTGAGGCTAAGGTTGATAAAATTAGAGACGACATGCTGAGTCTTGTAACTGTATTAACAGAACATATTTCTGGAGTGGAAGATACTCTAGAGGTTCTTAATGATGCCAATGCTAACTTGACATTGAAAATAGAGGTGGTGGAACAAAAAGTGGAAAATGCTGAAAAAGAAATTATTATGATACAGTACCGACAAATGGAGTTCGCATTAAGAGTAAGGGGGCTGCGTGAGGAGAAACAGGAGAACCTGAAACAGATCCTATCGGAAGCTTTTGACCGCCTGATGGGAAGACCAGGGACCAACCAAGGCTGGCAAATTGACAAAGCTTACCGCGTTAACTCCTGGCTGGCAAAGCAGAAGCAGCTTCCTCGAGACATCGTTATATATTTTACTACAAGAGAGTTCAGAAATATGGTACTGCAAGCGTCTTATAACACTAAGCTTCAAATTGGCGGTCAAGACCTGGCTGTTTTGAAAGAGATACCACCTCAAATGTTAAGAGCCAGAAGAGACTACGCTTTTTTGGTCGAAGAACTCAGAAATCGTCAGATACAGTATAGATGGGATGCACCATTTGGCATCATATTTACATTTGATAAGCAAAGGTACCGCCTCAACTCTGTATGGAAAGCCCGAGATTTTTATTATAATATATTGAAGGCCGGACACCCTGCACCATCTGGACCTAGAGAAAGACCACAAGAAGGACAGGATAGACAGCAAACTACACAACCACCAGACAAGATGGAGCATCTCTCTTCTCTAGAAGTGCAAGGTGCTATGGAACCAAGACCTAGCCGCATGACTACTAGACGTATGGAGAAACAAGCTAAGAGGCAACAGCATCAACAATCATCGGCCATCGATCAAGGAACTACAACAACAAATCTGGAAGCAGTGGGAGGAGCTAGACCTAAGGTTAAACAGGCCGTGCAGGAAGCTCTAAAAATGCTTCAACCAACCAAAGATGACAACTAAGATTTTAACATGGAATGTCAACGGACTGAACTCTCCACAGAAGAGGAAGAAAATATTTCATTATCTTAAACAGTTTAAGAACGATGTAATTTGTTTGCAAGAAACTCATATCAAGTCAACTGATCAAAAATATTTGATCAACTCAAAACTTGGTCAACATTTTGCAGCTTCTGCTATGGAAAAGAAGAATGGTATAGTTGTATACTTAAGAAAAGATATGAAAGCTGAATTAATAGAAGCAGATCCCTTCGGAAGATACATTGCTTTAGACTTAATCTTAGAAGGGAAAAAGACATTACTTTTGGGAATTTATGCTCCCAATCAACAGCAAGATAGATTCTATAGAAATCTTCATGCTAAATTAGTACAGTGGGACTATAGTTCCTGTATACTATTGGGTGACTGGAATGGAGTGATAGACACTAAGAGAGATAAGAAGATTTCCCGCCTAAATACCAAGATGCGAGCAAAGTTACCCAAATCTTTCTTTGACATTATGGATGATTTTGAATTGAGGGATATCTGGCGAGAAAGAAATGCAGAGGAATATGACTTCACTTTCTTCTCGGACAGGCATCAATCCCTTTCAAGGATCGATTTTATTCTAACCACTAATGATTTGCTTTCTAGGGTCAAGAAAACAAAGATTGCAGCTAGAGTCCTTTCGGACCATAACCCAGTTTGGATGGAGTTGGGAAGGGTAGTGCAGGCAAGAAGGTTTTGGAGACTGAATGAAAATTTATTTAGATATGAAAACTATATTAATGATTGTAAAAAATTACTATCTGAATATTTTGTTTTGAATATGAATAAGGGTACATCTATGGAATTTGTATGGGATGCAAGCAAAGCGTATATGAGAGGAGTTTTGATGAATATAAATAAAACACATAGAAATAAGCAAGGGCTAAAACGAACAGAACTGGAAGAGGAAATTAAGAGAAAAGAGCTGGAGTTAACAAGGAAACCAGACGATACAAGGTTAAGGAAGCTATTAACATATTAAAATCTCAATTTGACATGTTGATCTCTGACCAGGTAGCTACTAATTTATTATATGCAAAACACAATACTTTTTGTAATGCAAACAAACCTGGCAGATGGTTAGCTTATCAGATTAGGGAAAAAAGGAAAACTCGAAATATATCTAAACTGATTTACAGAGGGAAGGAGGTGTTCCAACAGGAAGAGATTCAAAAGGCTTTCTGGGAATTTTTTACAGAACTGTATAAAGGGGATAAAATTAATGGTTTAGACATAGACAAATATTTAGACAAGGAGAAAATACCTTCAGTTAGAGAAGAACACAGGCAAAAATTGAATCAACCAATAACCTCGGGGGAAATCCTGCAGGTAATTAAGCAATTAAAGCCAGGGAAAGCACCAGGTACAGATGGCTTGACAGCGGTTTACTACAAAAACTTACAGTTAGAAATGGTAGAACCTCTTAGAGAATTATTTAATATGATTCAAACGGAAGGTAAAGTCCCTCCATCTTGGAAGACAGCGTTTATATCTTTGATACCCAAAGAAGATCAAGATACTACTCAACCCAAAAATTATAGACCCATTTCATTACTGAATGTAGATTATAAAATTTTTACTAAAATATTAGCAAATAGGTTAATGTTGGTCATTCAACAATTGATACATACGGACCAAACAGGTTTTATACAAGGGAGACAGATGAAAAGTAATGTCAGATTAATTATTAATGCATTAGAATATTTGGGAAAGAACAACCAGATCCCTGCTGCGTTTATATTTTTGGATGCTGAGAAGGCCTTTGATCGAGTTAACTGGCAATTTCTGCTGAAGATATTGCAAAAAATGCAGATAGGAGATAATTTTTTACAGTCAATTAAAGCAATATACCAACAGCAAACAGCACAAATCATAGTCAATGGAAGTTTAACAGACTCTTTTCAAATTGGAAAAGGTACAAGACAGGGTTGTCCTTTGTCCCCATTATTGTTTATTATAACTTTGGAAGTATTGTTGGATAAAATACGGGGCTTGGATGGTTTAAAAGGGATCAAGATTAGGCAGCAAGAATATAGAGTCCGCGCTTTTGCGGATGATTTGGTCATAATATTGGAACAACCGCAGGAATCCAGTATGGTTTTAATGAATACGATTAATCAATATGGTCAAGTGTCTGGCTTTAAAATAAACTTAGGAAAAACCAAATATTAGCTATAAATATGAATATTAAACAAAAGGAAGAATTAGGAGTGATGCTAGGATGTGAGGTAGTTAAAAAAGTCAAATATCTTGGAGTTAACATTTTAACTTCAAATGGGAAATTATATAAGCATAATTATGAACCACTTTGGCATAGCATACAGACAGAGATGAAAAAATGGGAGAAATTGCACTTATCTTTGCTGGGCAGGATAGCGGCAGTGAAAATGAACATTTTACCAAAATTTTTATTTCTTTTCCAAATGTTACCTATACTTAAAAAAGATGCGAACCTTTTAGAATGGCAGAAGGGTATCAACAAATTTGTGTGGGCAGGAAAGAAGCCGAGGGTAAAGATGAAAATAATGCAAGATGTACGTGAGAGAGGAGGATTGAAACTACCTAATTTAAAACTATATTATGATGCAGTGGCATTATCTGTAATTAGTGATTGGATTCATTTAACCAATGATAGAATATTGAACATTGAGGGACACGATCTGGTATTTGGTTGGCATGCTTACCTGTTATTCAACAAAAAATTGGATAAGAACTTTAAAAGTCATATTTTGAGAAATGCTTTATTGCGGGTTTGGAAGAAATACCAATATAAATTAAATGACAAGATACCCATGTGGGCAATTCCTAGACATGCAATTGAAAATATGAATACAGCACAAAAACAGGATAGATTTACTTACAGACAGCTTCTTACCTCGGAAAGGGGGGTATTACAATTAAATCTTTAGAGGTATTAAAAGAGGAGAAGGTAGTTCAAACATGGTTCCAGTATGGGCAATTACAGGCTAGGTGGAAAATAGATCAAAAAATTGGCTTTATTCAAGTTGAGGATAATCTGTTTAAACAAATAAGAGATCAAAGCTTAATGCATATAAAGAGGATATATAATGTATTAATACAGATGGATTCGGAAACAGAATTAGTTAAAGATTGTATGATAAAATGGGCTCAAAATATTGAGGAACCAATAATGTTGGATACATGGGAAAGAATTTGGGTAAGAAATGTGAAATTTACACAAGCTCAAAATCTGAGAGAAAATTTTTACAAGATGTTTTATAGATGGCATTTAGATCCTAAAAAGTTGGCTGCTATGTATCCGAATGTACAGCCTAAATGTTGGAGGTGTGGTTCTCTCGATGCTACATATTATCATATATGGTGGACCTGCCAAAAGGTTAAGGCATTTTGGATAAAAATATGGTGGGTCATGCAAAATGTTTTTAAAAAAAGGATAAAGTTTATTCCTCAGTTATTTTTACTAGGTATATGTACTGATTTTACAGTGGTAGAGACCAATTTGATTCTGCACCTGATAACTGCAGCAAGACTGTTGGTGGCGCAATATTGGAAGAAGGAAGACTTGCCTACAATCCAAGAATGGACATTGAAAGTAACAAACTTAGCTGAAATGGCTAAAATATCGGCATATCTCAAAGATCATTCAAATGAGAGATATAAACGAGACTGGAAAAAATGGATTGACTATATACAAAATAAATACGGGACTAAGAAATTCCAGTTAGCCTATGCTTAAGATCAGAAATGATTTAAACTGTTAAAAGTTAGTTCAGTAAGAAGAAGCTAAGTTCAATCTAGAATGTCATTAATTTCTTTATTTCTTTTTTCTCAATAGATTTTAGACTGTGTTAGTTAAAAATCCATACCGTGTACGGGTTCTGGGAAGTCGGGGGGGGAAGGAGGAGGGGGGATGGGGGGGTGGAGGGAGGGAGGGGTACACACAACAAAAAAAATTGTATTTCAATGTCTTAATGATTGACAAATGATGACATATTTGTGTTTGTTTTTTTTTAAAGAAAAATAAAAAAGTTCTCTTAAAAAAAAAAAAAAAAAAAAAGAAAAATGTGAAAATTAGAGAATTGGGAGACAAGGGCGCACATACCAATAGGTGGATTTTGTAAGGAGTTTGGCAGACAGTCAGGATTTAGTCACATAAACACAAAAAAAAAAATGTTACAAGTCAAACTTCCGGCCCCTGTGTAATTTCAGTCGGAACAGGAGGGAGAGAAATATTCTTCAATTCAGACTGCATTCAAATTTAGCATCCTGTGATTGGATCCAACCTAAGACCGTTGACCCAGCTTCCCTCTGCTCCAGTAGGGATACAAGGAGAAAGTCACTATGAAATGAAGAATTTTTTTGTTTTGTTATTAATAATATGTATTTATAACAATTTTTCCCTACTGTTAACAATATACTTGAAGATTGCTTTTTTAACATCCCATAGATCCATCTTATCTTACAACGGTCCTACTTCTTCTTCCCTCCCTCCCTCTTTCCTTCCCTCGTTTCTTCTCTCCTACTCTCCTTCCTTCCCTCCCACCTTCCCCTTCCCTCCTTCTCTCCTTCCCTCCTTCCTTCCCTCCTTTCTTCCTTCCTTCCTTCCCTCCTTTCTTTTCCCCTTCTCTCCTTCCTTTCCCCCTTCCTTTCCTCCTTCCTTCCCCCCTTCCTTCTCTCCTACATTCCCTCCTTCCTTCCCTCCTTCCTTCTCTCCTTCTCTCCTTCCTTCCCTCCTTCCTTCCCTCCTTGCTTCCCTCCCTCCTTCCCTCCTTCCTACCCCCTTTCTTCTCTTCTCTCCTTCCTTCCTTCCTCCTCTCCTTTCCCTTCTCTCCTTCCCCTTCCTCCCCTTTACCGTTCCCCGCTTCTTCCCATTCCTCCCCTCTTTCCTACTCTTACATTCCCTCCCATTCTGAAATGAAGAAAATTTTAGACTCTAGATTGTATAGAGGTCGTTTGCGAGTAGAAGGGTGGAGGACTCATCTCGTGAAATATCTCTGCGCTTTACATGGGGCTGCCCCTGAAGAATGTTTGGAGACTACAGTTGGTCCACAATGCAGCCGCGCGGGCGATATCGGGTATACCTAGATACACCCATGTTACACCTATCCTCCGCGAGCTGCACTGGCTTCCCATCGGTCTCCGGACATGCTTCAAGGTGCTGGTTGTCACCTTTAAAGCCCTACATGGCCTTGGACCGGGATATCTGCGGGACCGCCTCCTGCCACATACCTCCCAACGACCTATAAGATCTCACAGGCTGGGCCTCCTCCGGGTGCCGTCGACCGGGCAATGCCGGATGGCGACCACTCAGGGGAGGGCCTTCTCTGTAGCTGCTCCGGCCCTGTGGAACGATCTGCCCGCGGAGATCCGGACCCTTCTCACTCTCTCGGCCTTCCAAAAAGCCACTAAAACCTGGCTGTTCTGGCAGGCCTGGGGCTGTTGACCCCATAATGAGGTCCAGCCCCATCTAGGACTGAGTGTATGGTGTGTTGCTTTTAAATTTATCTTTTCTTTTTCCTATATTTTAGTTTTAATTTTATTCTTGTATTTGTAAGCCGCCCGGAGTCCTACGGGATTGGGTGGCATATAAATTTTGTAAAGTTCAAATTCAAATTCAAATCTCTGGACTTGTTTGATTGTATTAATGTCCAATATGCAGACAGAAGAACTGTACATTCCACAATCAACCCGTGGAATGTCTTGCCTTCAGAAGTTGTGGATGCCCCAACACTGGAAGTCTTTAAGAAGATGTTGGATAGACATTTGTCTGAAATGATATAGGGTCTCCTGCCTGAGCAGGGGGTTAGGCTAGAAGACCTCCAAGGTCCCTCCTGACTCCTTCACTCTGTTATTCTGAATCCTTCCCCTGGGGTAAAAAAAATGTTTTTTGTTTCAAATTCTTTCAACGTAATAATCGGGCACTTTAGAAATTGGATGCTGGAACTGAAGATTAGAATTCACAGAGAATAATACTCAACCTCAATTCAGATATACAGGAGGAAGCAAAATATTAACAGGAGACAGATTGAGGGACATTGTGGAACAATGGACTCAAGTTAATTTTAAAGCATATCTGCCTTTATAGATAGATGGTGTTTAAAAGATGCTATGGGGGGAAAAAAACGCAAGTCCTTCCTGACAACGAGACTGATTTGAAAGTCTTAAGAACAAAATCTTCTCTCAGGACTCTCTGGAAACTGCAAGCTTTTTACTTCAATTTGTTTGATTTTCTTGCTGCTCTGACAGCGTTGGAAGACACTGTATATTCTCTCTTTGATAATGTATGGTATACAAAGGTCCCCCGTCACACATATGTACTAGTGGTTCCCGACTCTAGAGGACGGTGCATGTCTCCGTTTCAAAGCCAAAGAGCCAGCTCTATCCAAAGACGTCTCCATGGTCATCTGGCCGGCATGACTCAATGCCAAAGGCGCATGGAACGCTGTTACCTTCCCACCAAAGGGGGTTCCTATTTTTCTACTTGCATTTTTTACATGCTTTCAAATTGCTAGGTTGGTAAAAGCTGGGACAAGTCACAGGAGCTCACTCCGTTACGTGGGTGCTAGGGATTCGAACCGCTGACCTGCCGACCTTTCTGCTCAACCAGCTCAGCGCTTTAGCCACTGAGCCCTTTGAATGTATGGTATGGTGACCCCAATATACAGGTCAGTGGTGGGTTTCAAAAATTGTTGGAACCTACTCTGTGGGTGTGGCCTCCTTTGTGGGAGTGGCTTGCCACCCATGTGACCGAATGGGAGTGGCTTGCCGCCCATGTGACCGGATATGAAATTATGAATTAGTACTTAGGTCGGTCCAAGTAGCTATTCAGAAACTCTGGCATTGAAGCATGCAAGTCTTAAAGCTGTCAAGTTACAAGATCCTTGCCAGTGGTGGGTTTCAAAATTTTTTGGAACCTCTTCTGTAGGTGTGGCCTGCTTTCCGGGTCCACTGGTGGAACCTCTTCTAACCGGTTTGGTAGATTTGACGAACTGGTTCTACCGAATAGGTGCAAACTGGTAGGAACCCACCTCTGATACAGGTAACCCTCACCTTATGACCACAATAACGCCTGGATTTTCCATCACTAAACAAGGCATCTGTCAAGTGAGTTTTGTCCTGTTGTATGACCTTTTTGGGGCATAGTTGTTAAGCGAATCAGTGTATTGTTAAGTGAACTGCATCTATATGGAGGGAAGTATAAAGTGGGGTACCCCCAAAGCTCTGTTTTAGGCCCAGTACTGTTCAACATCTTCATCAATGATTGTAACCAGTAACTTCCCCAAATGAGATTCAATTGGGCCTGAAGAGAAATACCGTATTTTTCGGAATATAAGATGCACCTTCCCCCCCCCCAAAAAAAAGAGGGTGGAAATCTGGGTGCGTCTTATACACTGAATACAGCATTTTTGGCCTCCTGAAACTCCGCCCCCTTCATCAAAATGGCCATGTGTAACCTTTAGGAGGCTTCTAGAGTGCTCCTGGGGGCTGGGGAGGGCAAAAACGAACAAAACACAGGCTGTTGTTTCTCATTTTTGCCCCCCACAGTCCCCCAGAGCACTCTACAAGTCTTCCAAGGCCTACACATAGCCTTTCTTTTGCTCATTTTTGTCCCTCCAAGCCCCCAGGAGCACTTTGCAGGCCTCCCAAACATTCTCCATGCCCCATTTTTTTTCACAAAAATTGAGGTGGGCAGAGGGTTTGGGAGACCTGCAGAGTGCAAAAACTTCTTTTTTAATTTACCTCTTCAAAATCTTGGTGGGTCTTATACTCCAAAAAATACAGTAGCTGGGATGGTAATGGTTGTGTCCCAATCAGGTAGTCCTAGATACAGCCACCTCAAGGCTCTGGGATTACAACAACCCTCACACCATGCAATTGCCTAGCCAGCTCCATCAGCATCAGCGACTTCCCCAAACGAGCTTCAGAAAGTTTTCAGCAGACAAAATGGGGAAGAACTCGAGATGATGGATCAAGATACAGACCGGCCTAAAGAGAAATAGCTAGGATGGTACTGGTGGTATCCAGATCAAGTAGTCCTAGATAGGGCCACCACAAGGTGACTAACAACAGGCCCCACACTCTGCAGAATGCCTATCCAGCCCCATTGTAAACAGTAACTTTCCCAAGTGTGATTCAGACAGGCCTAAAGAGAAATAGCTAGGTGTTCTGATCGATGCTTCCCAAGAGAATGAAGCAAACTCCTCGTCCTGACAAAAACCCCTTTTATTAATTGACTGTGAATTCTGCTCATTCCCATCCAGCAAAGTCTTTCAAGGGAGGATTTATAGTCACAGACCTTATCTGGCTTGGAGAGCTGACAGGCTGATATCTGCAGAACTTGGCCAGGGGTCTCAGAGAGTCACGAACCAATTAAATGAACTAATGGTCTCCTGCAAACTCCACTCCTCCTTTGCTCCCTCTTTTATTTCCTCTGGGAGGGGCCATTCACCATCCATCTGTGGCCTTCCTCCCAAGTTGACCCGTGTTCTTTAGCTCTTCCCTTCATCTGGCAACTCTGCACATGCGCACACTGGGAACAGGATCTAGCTCTTCATCTGCCTCACTGATGTCTGACTCTGAAGGCAGCTGATAACTGCATACAGCTCTGGCCCCCTCTCTGCCTCCAACACAGAACCCTCCTCAGAGCCTTCCCCAGACTCCAGGACTGGCCCATGCTCCTCCCCAACCTCCTCACTGTCCGAATCTTCTGCCAGCTTTGCTGGCCACTGGTGGGCCACAACACTAGAATGGTAGTGATGGTCTTCAGATCAAGTAGTCGTAACCTTAACCCTAACCCTAACCCTAACCCTAACCCTAACCCTAACCCTAACCCTAACCCTAACCCTAACCCTAACCCAACCCTAACCCTAACCCTAACCCTAACCCTAACCCTAACCCTAACCCTAACCCGAACCCGAACCCGAACCCGAACCCGAACCCTAACCCTAACCCTAACCCTAACCCTAACCCTAACCCTAACCCTAACCCTAACCCTAACCCTAACCCTAGACTAACCCTAACCCTAGACTAACCCTAACCTTAACCTTAACCTTAACCCTAACCCTAACCCGAACCCGAACCCGAACCCGAACCCGAACCTGAACCTGAACCTTATCCCGAAGCCTAACCCGAAGCCTAACCCTAACCCTAACCCTAACCCTAACCCTAACCCGAACCCGAACCCGAACCCTAACCCTAACCCTAACCCTAACCCGAACCCTAACCCTAACCCCACACTCTGCAGTATTCCTATCCAGCCCCATTGTAGCCAGTAACTTCCCCAAATGAGATCCAGATAAGCCTGAAGAGAAATAGCTAGGATGGTAGTGGTGGTCTCCAGATCAAGTAGTCCTAGATATGGCCACTACAAGGCTCTGCGACTCACAAGGTGCCCTGCACCCTGACGACGCCTAACCAGCTCCATCAGCGTCAGTGAGCTTCAGAAAGTTTTCAGCAGACAAAACGGGGAAGATTTTGAGATGACAGAACAAGATTCAGATGGGTCTGAAGAGAAACAGCTAGGATGGAGGTAATGGTCTCTGGTGCTGGTGCTGGTGGAGCTGGTTAGGTGTTGGCAGGGTGCAGGGCGCCTTGTAAGTCACAGAGCCTTGTGGTGGCCAATCTTGTGGTTGATCTGGAGATCAAGTAGTCCTAGATACGGCCACCACAAGGCTCTGTGACTTACAAGGCACCCCGCACCCTGCCGACACCTAACCAGCTCCACCAGCACCAGTAACTTCCCCAAGTGAGCTTCAGAAAGTTTTCAGCAGACAAAACGGGGAATATTGTGAGATGATAGAACAAGATTCAGATACACATGAAGAAAAATAGCTTGGATGGAGCTGATGGTCTCAAGATCAAGTAGTCATAGATACGGCCACCACAAGGCTCTGGGGGCTAAAAACAGCCCCCCCAAAAAACCCTTCAAATGTCTATCCTCCCAGCCCCGTTGTAACCAGTAACTCCCGCAAGTGAGCTCCAGACAGATGTCAGCAGACAAAACGGGGAAGATTTTGCCACGACGGAACGAGCCGTGCCATAAAGTGTCTTTTAGAATTATGCCTCTCTGCCACTTTGTCACGCTGATGGTTTAACAATGAAATTCAGCGCCCAGAGGGCCCGTCTGTTCTTTTTTTGGCAGGGGGGGGGGAAATAAATAAAAAGGATGAAACGAGGAGTTCAGAGCACAAAGTACCTTTTTCTGCTCCTCAGCACCCCCCCTCCCTCCCGTCCTCCTCGCCACCATAATATCGGCTAATGGATAAAGAGATTAAAAAACATATGATCTGATACGGCCTCACCTAAAATGATTCCTTGAGGAGTGCTTGGCCTTTTCTTAATGAGACTGCCACTTGTGATAATAAGATTTAGAAAGAAGGCTTATTTATTTGTTTATTTATGACCCGGCATAATTATTTAACTTAATTTACGGGGCGAGTCTCGGGGGGAGGGGGGCACGCACGGAGGGGGGAAGGAAATAAAATAGAATAGAAACCTAGATCACCAGGAGCCAAAAATCTTTATTTTTTTCCTAGCTTGCTTTCTCTCTCTTAAAGGTTTTGTTACACATACATACATGCATGTATGTTTGTGCTTAATTTTATGTATGTATAATACATCTGTGTATGTGTGCACCAGTCCCCTCTTTGCCATGAAAGCCAGATGGATGACCTTGTGCCAATCACCAGGAGAGGGTGAGTTCTACCTTAGGCATGAAAGTCAGCAGATGTTGTATCCTGCCAGGGGCCAGTGGAGCTGGCAGAAAATTTGGACAGTGAGGAGGTTGGGGGGGGGACATGGACCAGTCCTGGAGTCTGGGGAAGGCTCTGATGAGGGCTCTGTGTCGGAGGCAAATATGGGGCCAGAGCCGTATGCCAGCTATCAGCTGCCTTCAGAGTCAGACATCAGTTGGGCAGAAGAACAGCTGGAGCCTGTTCCCAGTATGTGCATGGACAGAGTTGCCAGATGAAGGGAACAGCTAAAGAACAGGGGTCGACTTGGGAGGAAGGCCACAGATGGACGGTAAATGGCCCCTCCCAGAGGAAATAAAGAGGGAGCAAAAGGGGAGTGGAGTTTGCAGGAGACCATTAGTTCATTTAATTGGTTCGTGACTCTCTGAGACTCCTTGTCAAGTATTGTAGATATCAGCCTGGCAGCTCTCCAAGCCAGATAAGGTCTGTGACTGTAAATCCTCCCTTGAAAGACTTTGTTGGATGTGAATGAGAGAATTCAGAGCCAATTAACAAAAGGGGTTTCTGTCGGGACCAGGAGTCTGCTTCAGGTTCTCGGGAAGCCTCGGTCAGAACCATGGTCATATGAGCAAAATTCAGATGCTTGGCAACTGACTCACATTTATGATGGTTGCAGCGTCCCAGGGTCACGCAATCACTTTTGGGGAAGTTGTGGGGGCTCCATCCCTGTTTAAGAACAGACTGGACAGCCCCTTGTCTGGAATGGCATAAGGTCTCCTGCTTAAGCAGGGGGCTAGACTAGGAGACCTCTAAGGCCCCTTCCATCTCTGTTATTCTGAGTTTCTGAGACATTCATTTGACTTATAACAAGGCCAATTCAACTCAAATTAAACAGATGATTATTCCATGGATAATGGCATCCATACAATTTTATCTCCTCCCTTCCATACAATCTGCTGATAATTGCTGTTAACACGGACCCATTCCAGGATTAGTGCTTTATTTGGGTGAAGGAACATATTTGTGAATGGTTTTTTTCCCCTCTTGCTTCAGTTGTTATTCTAGGAGAGAACAAAACAAAATCACAACCCTTCCTCTTAAGAAATCTAATTAATCTAATTATACGTTTGAATTACTGAACTTGTGGTTTGTTTGTTTTTCAAAAACACCGATTTCTTCCCCCCCCCCATCTCTCCGCAATATGATCATTAACCATCTTTTGTCAACAAAGCAAATATGGGTTTTAATATTTCTAAGCCCAGAACCAGCAACTTTTAATTGCCAGCTTCATTATACAGTAAAGTGTAAGTGTAACAATCAAAGGCCTTATTACCATTCATAATTGGGTTTCATTGCGCCTTATGAAAACATAAACTGTCTTGCACACCCTTGCGGAAAATGTCACATTGTCAGATCAACACTTCTATTCCACGGAAATAATTGTGTTTCGAGACTCTCCCGGCATATGTTGTTGAAGCAAAGAAACAGACAACAACAACAACACAACAATTTCTAAGTGAGATTGAAGGGGTTCTTGGCTGAACCCTCGGAAGTTGGGAAGCTTCAAAACCATTGGCATGAAACAGGGAGGGATACTCTTTTACCACGAACATGGTGGAAATGTAGTGCATTGTACTGCAAACTAGGGGATACAAAACCTTTGCCAGACCAATTCTCGAATTCAGCTTGTCTGCCTGGAATCCACACCGTATATAGGACATTAACACAATTGAACGAGTCCAGAGATATTTCACGAGAAGAGTCCTCCACTCAGCTGCTCACAACAGAATTCCCTATGCCACCAGACTTGAAAATTTTGGCTTGGACAACCTAGAACTATGGTCTGACTTAAGCTTAGTACACAAAATTGTCTGCTACAACATCCTACCTGTCAACGGTTTCTTCCGCTTCAACCTCAATAATACACGGGCAAGCTATAGATACAAATTCAAGGTAAACTGGGTGGACATGAGCTTAGATGACACTCACTCTGTCAAGGACCTTGGAGTACTCATCTCTAATGATCTAAATGCCAGAGCTCACTATAACAACATCGCCAAAAAGGCATTAAGTGTTGTTAACCTAATTTTGCGAAGTTTGTTCCCCGGTAACATTGTACTGCAAACTAGGGCATTCAAAACCTTTGCCAGACCAATTCTCGAATACAGCTCATCTGCCTGGAATCCATAATGTATATTGGACATTAATACAATTGATCAGGTCCAGAGGTATTTCACGAGAAGAGTCCTCCACTCTTCTGCTCGCAACAGAATCCCTTACGCCACCAGACTTGAAATTTTGGGGTTGGGGAATCTAGAACTACGCCGCCTATGGTCTGACCTACACATAGTACACAAAATTGTCTGCTACAACGTCCTAACTGTCAACGACTACTTCAGCTTCAAACTCAATAACACACGGGCAAACAATAGATACAAACTCAAGGTAAACTGCTCCAAACTCGATTGCAGAAAATACGACTTCAGTAACAGAGTGGTCAACGCCTGGAATGCTCTACCTGACTCTGTGATTACATCCTCAAACCCCCCCCCCCACAGCTTCAACCTTAAACTGTCTGCCGTGGACCTCACCCCATTCCTAAGAGGTCCATAAAGGGGGGGGTGCATAAGTGCACCATTGTGCCTACCATCCCTGTCCTACTGTCCCCATTTATTTGTACTCATTTCCTTTGTTCATGTCCATGTTTATATGTATACCTGTTATCTTGTACATGTTTGACAACATAAATAAACAAACAAACAAACAAACAAACAAATAAATAATATAGGCGATGAAGCTCTACGGCACATAATTTTCTTCCAAATTTAGAAATCGAACCTCGATTTTTTTAGCCCCAATTTTATGTTTTGTTAAGTGAGACATTTGTTCGGTAAGTGTGGTCCCATTTCGCAACCTTTCTAGCCACGGATGTTAAGTGAATCATTGCAGGCGTTAAGTGAGCAATGTTGTTGTTAAGTGAATCTGGCTTCCCCATTGCTTGCCAGAAGGTCACAAAAGGGGATCACCTGACCTGAGGACGTTGCAACTGTCATAAATACGAATCAGATGCCAAGCCTCTGAATTTTGATCGTGTGTCATTGCAATGGTCGTAAGGGTGAAACATGGTCATTCATAAGTCAGGTTTTTTTCAGTGTCGCTGTAACTTGGAACTGTTGTAAGTTGGGGTCTACTTGTAGAACCTTTTGTGTATGTATATGTGCCTTTGAGTCAAGGTTGACTCACAGCAACGGCCTGTAGTTTTCTTGGCAACTTTTTCCGGAAGTGGCTTACCATTGCCTTCTTCTAAGGGCTGAGAGAGAGGGACTGGCCCAAGGTTACCCATCTGGTATGTTACCTCTGGCCCATTTCAAACTATGATTAAAGTCTGTAGAGATTGTTCTGACCTAGGCTTTCCAAGAGCATGAAGCCGACTCCTCATCCTGATAAAAACCCTTTTATTTAGGCTAAAGGGAATTCCTCTCCAGCAAAGTCCTGGCCAACTGGGTGGGAATCCTAGGTAACTTCCAGAATTGGGATTCCACAGATGTGCCAAGATGTCTGACTTATTAAATTGGATCGTTTTGCCTTGGACTCTGATTTAATTCTGCATGATACTTGGAACGCTGACAAGTCTTTCCAGAGATTCCACAACTACAGACCTTGATCAGGCTTGGAGAGCTGCCAGGCCGATATCTTCCAAACGCCAAGCTGTAGCAGCAATTACTTGGCAAGAAGTCGGGAACAGATCTTCACCCTAATAAGTGGAACTAATTGTCTCCTGCAAACTCCACTCCCCTTTCGCTCCTCTTTATTCCCTATGGGAGGGGCCATTCACCATCCACCTGTGGCCTTACTCCCGAGTCGGCCCTTGTTCCTCAACTGTTCCCTTCTCCTGGCAGCTCTGTGCATGCGCACACTGGGAACAGGCTCCAACTGTTCTTCTGCCTCACTGATGTCTAACTCCAAAGGTAGCTGATAACTGTCAGAGGGCCCTGGCCCCATCTCTGCTTCTGATGCAGAGCCCTCATCAGAGCCTTCCCCAGCCTCCAGGACTGGTCCAGGTTCCTCCCCAACCTCCTCACTGTCCGAGTCTGCTGCCAGCTCCACTCGCAGGCCACAGCAGAGATTCTCAGTCCTCCAGATCATGATTGTCCCAAAGATGCTTTTTCAGAAGGCAACTGGACTTCCTTGTTTTTTCTTTGAAGACGTGTCATTTCTCATCCAAGAAGCTTCTTCATCTCTGACTGGATGGTGGGGAATGGAAGAATTTATACTCCTTGCAGACAGCTGGTCATTTGCATCATTTTTAGAGGGTCATTGAGGCCACTTGGAGGTTGATCTGTGTCCTCCAGGGTCACCTGAGTGGTGCAAATGGTTCTTGTAGTCTGCATTTTTTTCCTCTGGAAATCCATTCCTACTCCCACACCATTCCAAGGGTGTCCATCCCAAATTGTATAGTTAAAGGTCTGTAGAGATTCATAGTCTTGGGGGTTTCTTTGTGTCCTCAGGGTCATCTGAGCAGTGCTGAAGTCAGAGCTGAAGAAGCTTCTTGGATGAGAAGCGAAACATCTTCAAAGAAAAAAAAAACAAGTCCAGTTTTCAGTTCCTTTGGGGGGAAAAGCACCTTTGGGTTCAAACTTTGATATTCACCATGTCCTATTCATCATTTTGGGGCTGAGGTGTAGTCTCTCTGTGTTGGATAGAAGCCCCCATAGATTGTGAGTAGCTTCTGGGTCATCACATTGGCAGCTTCCATGTCCTTCTTTGGCCAGGTCTCTATACTAGCAAGGTAACTGATGACTGGCAGGGTTAGGGTTAGAGTTAGGGTGAGATCATGGAATGGATCCTATTCCCACTGAGATGCTTCTTCAGCACCTGACCTATCCTTTGGTGATGCTTGGACTTTGATGTCTTCCTTGCCTCCTCATCATGGTTTCTATCTGATGTTGGGATAGGAAGATACTTGTGTCCCACTGGTAGTTACATCCCTGATTATGATGTTCTCTAGTTTGGGTAATGAAACATCAGCAAGAAAACAACCAAGCTCAGAGCGCACCAAGGACCCCACATTTTCTTCTTTTCCTTTTCCTTCTCCTTTTTGTTTTCTTTCTCCTTCTTCTCTTTTTCCTCCTTCTCCTTCTTGCTCTCCTTTTTTTCCGTCTCCTTCTCTCTTTCTCCTAGTAGGGGACTGGAGGCTAAAACATATGAACGGTTGCAGGAACTGGGTATGTTTAATTAAAAGAAAGACTAGGGGGGACATGATAGCAGTGTTCTAATATCTCAGGGGATGCCACAAAGAAGAGGGAGTCAAACTATTCTCCAAAGCATCTGAGGGTAGGACAAGAAGCAATGGGTGGAAACTAATCAAGGAGAGAAGCAATGTACAGAGAAGGGAGGGAGGAAATGTAAAGATGGATGGATGGATGAGGAAGGAAGGAAGGAAGGAAGGAAGGAAGGAAGGAAGGAAGGCAGGCAGGCAGGCAGGCAGGCAGGCAGGCAGGAAGGAAGGAAGGAAGGAAGGAAGGAAGGAAGGAAGGAAAATGGAAAGAATGATGGATGGATGGATGGATGTACAGAGAAGGGAGGGAGGAAATGGAAAGGGATGGATGGATGAGGAAGGATGAAGGAAGGAAGGAAGGAAGGAAGGAAGGGAGGGAGGGAGGGAGGAGGGAAAATGGAAAGAATGATGGATGGATGGATGGATGGATGGATGGATGGATGTACAGAGAAGGGAAGGCGGAAATGGAAAGATGGATGGATGGATGAGGAAGGATGAAGGAAGGAAGGAAGGAAGGAAGGAAGGAAGGAAGGAAGGAAGGAAGGAAGGAAGGAAGGAAGGAAGGCAGGCAGGAAGGAAGGAAGGAGGGAAAATGGAAAGAATGATGGATGGATGGATGGATGGATGTACAGAGAAGGGAGGGAGGAAATGGAAAGATGGATGGATGGATGAGGAAGGATGAAGGAAGGAAAGAGGGAAAGAAGGAAGGAAGGAGCACCTGAAGGCAGAACAAGAAGCAATGGATGGAAACTAATCAAAGAGAGAAGCAATCTAGAATTAAGGAGGAATTTCCTGACAGAACAATTGAATCAAGCCATTCCATTAAATAAATGGAACAACTTGCCTCCAGAAGTTGTGGGTGCTCCATCACTGGAGGTTTTCAATGGAGATTGGACATCCATTTGTCTGGAATGGTATAGGGCATATTTTCCTGGCGATTTAGAAAGCTTTAGCCTTCTCTCAAACAATGAGTATCTGGAATATTATTAGAACATTAAGACAAAGCTGTTAGTTTGATGTGCCTCGTGATGATAATAATGGTCCATTTAAAGATGGGAAAAAGTATCCCTTCCTTATATTTATGAGCACTAAGTTGGAACACACAAAGACAGACACAACCGTGCTCCCCTAGACATATAGATGTTTACTTTTCCTCTTAGAATTGTCAAAAGTTTTACTGATCGCAGGGCTTACAAAAGTGTGTTTGCATATTTTCAGGGATAATATTCCCCCTGAGTATTACTGCTCAGTGGCACTAAATGTGCACCTCGTATTTAGTGTGAATAGGAATAAATATGCATCTCAATTAGTCCGGTGGGTGGGTAGGTAGGTGAGTAAGTAGAGAAATAGACAGGTAGAAAAATGATGAGGGCAAAAGGAAGAGAGACAAGATTGCCGATGGTTTATTTGAATACCTTGGAAAACAACAAAAAAACAAGTTTTCTTAGAAGTGCTGTATTGGCGTACTTAGTTTGCCCTTCAAAGGAAGACTGCGGATCCTTAAAGTTATCTACAGAAGTGGATGCGTTTTGAAATATTTGTCTTAAATGTGTGAGCAAAGGATAGTTACTGCAAGAGGAAGGAAGGAAAGAAGGAAGGAAGGAAGGAAGGACGGACAGTAGGAAGTAGGGAGGGGAGAGGGAGGGAGAGAGAAACAAAGGAAGGAAGGTGGGAGGGAGGGAGAGAAAGAAAGAAAGAAAAATAAAGGGAGGAGAGACAGAGACAAAGAAATGGAGAGAGACAGAAATGAAGAAAGAGAAAGAAAGAGAGAGAGAGAAGGAGAGAAAGAGAAACTTTAATTGCTCTTCTTGCATGGTGGCTCAGTGGCTAAGATGCTGAGCTTGTCAATCAGAAAGGTCGGCATTTCGACGGTTTGAATCCCTAGCGCCACATAACGGAGTGAGCTCCCGTTACTTGTCCCAGCTTCTGCCAACCTAGCAGTTCGAAAGCATGTAAAAATGCAAGTAGAAAAATAGGAACCACCTTTGGTGGGAAGGGAACAGCGTTCAGTGCGCCTTCGGGAGTTGAGTCATGCCGGCCACATGACCACGGAGATGTCTTCGGACAGTGCTGGCTCTTCAGCTTTGAAACGGAGATGAGCACCGCCCCCTAGAGTCAGGAACAACTAGTATATATGTGCAAAGGGAACCTTTACCTCTCTGATTAAGAATGGTTTGGTTGCAGAAAATGTGAAGTTAATGGGATCAAGGAAAACATCCATTTCCCCCCTAGCTGGGGCACCAAGCAATGGCCCACAGCTAAGCTTCCTTTGGTGACTGGACTGGAGTGTTTGCTAAAGGAGGACAGAAAGTCACAAATCACCAGGGAATTGGTGTCAGGCCAACTCCAGCTAAATCAGATTGTCATTTATTTTTTCCCCCTGATGCTATTTTGCCCCCAGGGCAGGAACTCTCTCGTTCCAAATGTGAAACGCAGCAATCGGGAAACTCAGAAGTCTATTAGGAGGAAATGGCACCGAGGTTTAGTTATAGCCTCCACCGTTGCGTTTTGCTATCGGTGTGGCCACGTTGGCCATCTCAGAACTTGGAAAAGGGCCTTGAGAGATTTGTCGTTTGCAAGGAAGGAAAAGGAAGTCAGAGGATTCTGGCACCATCTGATGCAGATAAGAGAAGATACTACATAGAACAGTGATGGGAAACCTTTTTGGGCTCGTGTGCCAAAAGCGGTGGGAGCACAGGGGGGGGGTCACGGGTGGGCGGGCCACACCCATAATGCTATGCGCACGACCACAGCACGCATGCATGCACGACCAGCACTCTCCCCATTTTTTGGATGCTTTTTTCACCCTGCCCAGGCTCCAGAGGCTTTATAGGAGCCTGGGGTGAAAAACAGCCCCCCTGTCCCTCCCCAGAGCGCGAAAAACCACCCCTATGGGCGAACCAGAAGTTCGGGAACGGATTTCGGGTTTGCTCGTAGGGCCGGTTTTAGCCTCCCGGAGCCTTCATGAACCGAAAGTCCATTCCTGAACTTCTGCTTTGCCCGTAGGGCCGGTTTTTCATGCTCCGGAAATCTCCTGAAGGGAATCTCCTGAAGCCTCCAGAGGGTGAAAAATGGCCTCAAAAGAAGGCCAAAGTCAGCTGGCCAGCGCGTGACACACCATCATGGACATCGAACATCAGATTTGAAAGGGACCTTGGAGGCCTTCTAGGCCAACCCCCTGCTTGAGCAGGAGACCCTATACCATACTTGGAACGCTGACACAAGTGGTTGTCCAATCTCTTCTGAAAAGCCTCCAGTGATGGAGCACCCACAACTTCAGAGCCGAGGTGGCGCAGTGGTTAAATGCAGCACTGCAGGCTACTTCAGCTGACTGCAGTTCTGCAGTTCGGCTGTTCAAATCTCACCGGCTCAGGGTTGACTCAGCCTTCCATCCTTCCGAGGTGGGTAAAATGAGGACCCGGATTGTTGTTGGGGGCAATATGCTGACTCTGTAAACCGCTTAGAGAGGGCAGAAAGCCCTATGAAGCGGTATATAAGTCTAACTGCTATTGCTATATTGCTAACTTCTGAAGGCTGGTTGATTGTTCTCACCATCAGGAAATTTCTCCATAGTTCTAGATTGGATCTGTCTTTGATTGGTTTTTAGTTTCTCCTTTTGGTTCTTTGGAAAATAGGTTGACTGACACCCCCCCCCCCTCTTCTTTGTGGCAGCCTCTAAAATATTTGAACACTGCTTCCATGTCACCCCTGGTCTTTCTTTTCTCTAGACTGGCCATATCCAGTTCCTGAAACTGTTCATTCTATGTTTAATTTCCAGGCCTTTAGTCATCTTTGTTGCTCTTCTCTGATCTTTTTCCAATGCCTCGGCATCTTTTTCACAATGTGGTGACCAAAACTGGATGAAGTATGCTAAGTGTGGTCCTACCAAGGCTTTAAAGAGTGATCCTAATACTTCACGTGATCTTGATTATGTTCCTCTGTTAATGCACCATGATGCCAAAGTTGTTGAAGTCCTGGAAAGTGTGTAGAGACGAGTAACATAGATGATAGGATGTTTGGAGGCTACATCATACAAAAAACATTGAAAAGGAACTCAATATGTTTCACCTAAAGGAGAGAGCTTCTATGAAGATTCTCAGTCATCCAGGTCATAGTTGCGGGAATTGGATCTGTCCAGTCTAATGAAAAGTAGGGCTATATATGATGTACGTCTTCCTAAATCTAAGTGGCTGCCAAAAAGAAGAGGGGAAAAAGAAAGAAAGAAAGAAGAGAGAGAAGGGAAGGAAGAAAAGAGAGGGAGGGAGGGGGGAAAATAACGGTCTTCTAATATTGGAAGATATGCTATCACAAAGGAGTGGGGGGCCAACTGGAGGCTAAAACATAGGAAAAATGGTTGCAAGAACTGGGTAAGTCCAGTCTAATGAAAAGGACTATATATAATATATGTCTTCCAATATCTAAGGGGCTGCCACAGAGAAGAGGGTGGGGGAAGAAGAAAGATAGAAGGAAGGAAGGAAAGAAGGAAGGAAAGAAAAAAGAAAGGGAGGGAGGAAGGAAAGAAGGAAAGAAGGAAAGAAAAAGATACAGATAAAGAGAAAGAGGGAGAAAGACAGAGAAACAAAAAAAGAGAAAGAGTGAAATGAAAACAGAATGAGAAAAAGAGAGGAAGGGAGAAAGAAAGAAAGGAAAACAGAATGAGAAAAAAGAGAAAGAAAGACAGGGAGAGAAACATAAAAAAGAGAGAAAGGAAAACAGAATGAGAAAAAAGAGAGAAAGACAGAGAGAAAACAGAAAAAAGAGAGAAAGGAAAACAGAATGAGAAAAAGAGACAAAGTGAGAGAGAGAAAGAAAGAAAGAAAAAGAAAGAGATAAAGAAAGAGGGAGAAAGACACAGAAAGAAACAGAAAGAGAAAGAAACAGAAAGAGAGAGAGAGAAAGAAAGAAAAAAGAATGAAAGAGAGAGAGAGAGGAAGGAAGGAAGCAAGGAAGGAAGGAAGCAAGGAAGGAAGGAAGGAAGGAAGGAAGGAAGGAAGGAAGGAAGGAGGGCATATGCATCTCATCATTGCCCTGACTTGTACAAAAGAAAGGAGCAGTTATTGCGAAGTGGTGGAAAGTCAAAAGATGTTCCGAAGGAGGAGGAAAGAATTTTGCTCCTGGCCACCTCACCGGAAAAGAAGCTCTCAGCAAAATGGGGTTCTTTTACTCAGAGTTGACGTGTGAAGAAATGTTGACTTTGTAGCTATGAACTTCTGCAGACGAGAAATGTAATCTTGCTGCAAGGGGCAATAGTAATTAGCAATCGAGTGGTCTAATTGTTTATTGCTCCTTCCTTCAGAAATTCCATTTCAGGCCTTGGGAGGGAGGGAAGCCTTTGTTTATTTATTACTAACTAGCGTGAAACCCCAAATTTATACCATGAAATTAAAAGCTCATTTGATTGTGAAACTCCTATCAGAGGGAGAGGAGGGAAACAAAGATGGCGTGTTCCTGTTTGTTAATTAATAATAAGGCATTCAAGCATGGCGTTATTGTCGAGAAAGCTGAATTCTACGAGTCCATTTCAAAACTTTCCCCATCTCTTCTTCTCCCTGCCCGAGTCTTATTATGTATGTCTCTCTGTCGTATCAATGTTTGTTTATGAGCAGAGTCTTTAGTCACACACCATAAGAACTGGGAGAAATCTTGGAGTATAGAGAATCCCAGCCGCTGGTAATGTAGGCCTGTTGGACCATAAGAGAAACTGAGTTCAAAAGAATGGATGCTTTCGATGAATTGTGGTGCTGGAGAAGGCTAGAGAAGTCTTGAGTAGTTGTTGGAAGAAAATGTCCTTCTGAGTTCAGTTCCAAGTGGGGAAAAAAGACCCTGGAAACATGGAGGCTGCTTGGAAAGATGGTTTTAATGGTGGACAGGATCACATGGCTTGAGCTCCTGAACAGAAAAGGGGGATGACATGCTTCCAGATGTTGGGCGAAGAAGAAGAAAAGAGGCAGAGATACTGAAAGTCCCTGGTTTAATGCCCTCTCTGGCCTTTGATCTTGAGCTTGCATTCTGACTGGACTACTGTAACGCGCTCCACATGGGGCTGCCCTTGAAGAGTGTTCGAAGACTTCAGCTTGTCCAGAATGCAGCCACGCGAGCGATTTTGGGTGCACCTCGGTACACCCACGTTACACCTATCCTCCGCGAGCTGCACTGGCTGCCCATTGGTCTCCGGACACGTTTCAAGGTGCTAGTTGCCTGGTGCACCAATTGCGTCCCTACCTGAACCGGGAGGCCCTCACAACAGTCACTCGTGCCCTTGTGACCTCAAGACTGGACTACTGCAACGTGCTCTACATGGGGCAGCCCTTGAAGAGCATTCGGAGACTTCAGCTTGTCCAGAATGCAGCCGTGTGAGCGATTGTGGTTGTACCTCGGTACACCCACGTTACACCTATCCTCCGCGAGCTGCACTGGCTGCCCATTGGTCTCCAGACACGTTTCAAGGTGCTAGTTGCCTGGTGCACCAATTGCGTCCCTACCTGAACCGGGAGGCCCTCACAACAGTCACTCGTGCCCTTGTGACCTCAAGACTGGACTACTGCAACTTGCTCTACATGGGGCAGCCCTTGAAGAGCATTCGGAGACTTCAGCTTGTCCAGAATGCAGCCGTGTGAGCGATTGTGGTTGTACCTCGGTACACCCACGTTACACCTATCCTCCGCGAGCTGCACTGGCTGCCCATTGGTCTCCAGACACGTTTCAAGGTGCTAGTTGCCTGGTGCACCAATTGCGTCCCTACCTGAACCGGGAGGCCCTCACAACAGTCACTCGTGCCCTTGTGACCTCAAGACTGGACTACTGCAACTTGCTCTACATGGGGCAGCCCTTGAAGAGCATTCGGAGACTTCAGCTTGTCCAGAATGCAGCCGCGCGAGCGATTGTGGGTGCACCTCGGTACACCCACGTTACACCTATCCTCCGCGAGCTGCACTGGCTGCCTATTGGTCTCCGGACACGCTTCAAGGTGCTAGTCGCTACTTTTAAAGCCCTACATGGTATCGGACCTGGTTACTTGAGAGACCGCCTCCTGCCAGTCGCCTCCCAAAGACCTATTAGATCCCACAGACTAGGCCTCCTCCGAATTCCATCTGCTGGCCAATGTCGGCTGGCGACTCCCCGGTGGAGGGCCTTCTCTGTGGCTGCTCCGGCCCTCTGGAACGATCTCCCCGTTGAGATCCGGACCCTTACTACCCTTCCGGCCTTCCGCAAAGCAACTAAGACCTGGCTGTTCCGGCAGGCCTGGGGCTGTTGAATTATCCAGCCCCCTTCGAGGTTATGACTGTTGTTGTATTTTAAATTTCTGTTTTCTATTTTTATTTTTGCACCCCCTCCCCTTCTGATTGTTAGCCGCCCTGAGTCTTTCGGGAATAGGGAGGCATACAAGTCAAATAAAGCCTAAACCTAAACCTGATTGGTTGTCAGACTCCCACAGGGCTATGCAGGGGCAACTCTGTAGGCTGCGCTTTGAGTCCCAAGTTTGGTTGCCTTGCCGGCTGATGTGATTTTCCCAGATGCCTTGGGGTGAGTTTCTGTAGGAGGCTAATCCCAGCTTTGTTATGTAGGGTAGACTAGCTCAGGCTTTGTAATGGCCCATTGATAAAGGCGAGGGGCTATTAAAGAGGGAGTCTGTTTCCTGCCTAAAAACACATTTTTTTCCATTTCTTATCCAAGGAAATATAATATTCTGCCTTTTTGTTTATGTTTGTTTGTTTATTGGATTCTCCCAAAGGACTCAGGGCGGCGTACAACAATTAAAAAAACAAAACACATATTACAATAGTTAAAAAGGAAACCCCAAATTTATTTCAATATTTCCCAGGACATTTCATTTTTCTAGGAGAGGGGTGGGTTTTAACTTCCTACAATCCCTCTTCTTCTTCACTCAACAACTGGAAGCATGTGATCCCCCTTTTCTGTTCAGGAGCTCCAAGGCATGTGATCCTGTCCACCATTAAACCATCTTTCCAAGCAGCCTCCATGTTTCCAGTGTCTTTTTCCCCACTTGGAGCTGAACCCAGAATGATATTTCTTCCAACTATTTATTGCCTGATTCTTGTGCTAGGATTAATTTTGCTGCTAATCTCTGCTTATCTCAGTGTTGATTGTTGCAAAAGGAGGCAGTGTGGTATTTTAGCGTTCGGATGATCTCTTCATAATACTATGTAAAAGTAAAGTTAAAGGTTCCCCTCGCACATATGTGCTAGTCGTTCCTGACTCTAGGGGGCGATGCTCATCTCTGTTTCAAAGCCGAAGAGCCAGCGCTGTCCGAAGACGTCTCTGTGGTCATGTGGCCAGCGTGACTAAACGCCGAAGGCACAAGAAATGCTGTTACCTTCCCACCAAAGATGGTTCCTATTTTTCTACTTCCATTTTTTACCTGCTTTCAAACTGCTAGGTTGGCAGAAGCTGGGACAAGTAACAGGAGCTCACTCTGTTATGCGGCTCTAGGGATTCGAACTGCCGAACTGCCGACCTTTCTGATCGACAAGCTCAGTGTCTTAGCCACTGAGCCACCAATCGGGCTCTGTCGACCCTTGGGACTGGCGTCCCCTTGGGTATATCCAGCCGAAACAGCTTCCATGGATCGCCGTACAGTGGCGTCAAATTTCCATGGAAGTCGCCTATACCCATGATGGGTGAAGAGGCGTCAAGTACAAGTACAAGTACTGAGCCACTGCATCCCTTTCCTATGTAGGCATTGTTTATTTCTATGTGCCCGGGGATGGCTCATTGGTCTGTGTGCCAGGCTTCCAGGAATTCTCAAGTTTTGGGGTTTCGATGTTCAAAGTTTCACAGCCAAAACTATGGTGAACTCTGCCAAGGAATTGTGCAATTCAGGACTTTTTGTTGTGTCCTTGACTGCTAGGTGGTGTTCATGGCTGCACTTTGATAATCTGCCTGTTTGTCCCTAATACTTGCACACCCTGCCCTCAAGCTATTGAATATAAATAAAGAGCTAACCCCACTGCCTACTAGCATTGATGTTGTTAGATAGATGGGTATTGAAATGTCTGCCAGAAAACCACCAAGCTCAGGGAGCACCAAGGACTCCACAGTTCTCCTCCTCCTCCTCCTCCTCCTCCTCCTCCTCCTCCTCCTCCTCCTCCTCCTCCTCCTCCTCCTCCTCCTCCTCCTCCTTTCCACATATCCCACACCCTTCTAGCACTGATGATGTTACCTATTTTGCGTAATGAAACATCTGCAACAAAACAACCACGTTCAAGAGGACGCCTGTTGTGGAGCTGGCAGCAGATTCAGACAGTGAGGAGGTTGGGGAGGAACATGGGCCAGTCCTGGAGTCTGTTGAGGGCTCTGTGTCGGAGGTGGAGAGGGGGGCCAGGGCCATCTGACAGTTATCATCTGCCTTCAAAGTCAGACATCAGTGAGGCACACGAACAGCTGGAGCCTCTTCCCAGTGTGGGCATGCGCAGAGTTGCCAGATGACGTGAACAGCCGAAGAACAGGAGTCAACTTGGGAGGAAGACCAGATGATGAATGGCCCCATCCCAGAGGAAATAAAAGAGGAGCGAAAGGGGAGTGGAGTTTGCAGGAGACAATTACTTTGCTTAATTGGTTCGTGACTCTCTGAGACTCCTTGCCAAGTTTTGCAGAGATCGGCCTGGCAGCTCTCCAAGCCAGATAAGGTCTGTGACTGTAAATCCTCCCTCAAAAGACTTTGCTGGATGTGAAGGAGCAGAATTCACAGTAAATTAATAAAAGGGGACCAGGAGTTTGTTTCATGCTCTTGGGAAACCTCGGTCAGAACAATGCCAAGAACTTCAGTGCCCTCCTCCTCCTCCTTACCTCTCTCAGACCAATTAGATCGCACAGGTTGGGTCTCCTCCGGATTCCATCTGCCAGCCAATGTCGGCTGGCGACTCCCCGGGGGAGAGCCTTCTCTGTTGCAGCTCCGGCCCTCTGGAACGAGCTCCCTGTTGAGATCCGGACCCTTACTACCCTCCCGGCCTTCCGCAAAGCCACCAAGTCCTGGCTGTTCCAGCAGGCTGGGGGGAGCTGAGAAGCATCTACCTCCATAGAAATTGTGAATGTTGGTTTTGTTTTTAATATGTTGTCTTTGTCTCGTTCCCCTCTTTCCCTTGTCTTTTGTGAGCCGCCTGGAGTCCTTCGGGAGTGGGTGGCATACAAATAAATAATAAATAATAATAATCCTCCTCCTCCTCCTCCTCCTCCTCTTCCTCCTCCTCCTCCTCCTTGCAAATCTCACTCCCTTCTAGCACTGATGACATTACTTAGTCAGATAATGAAATGTCTGCAAAGAAACCCCACCAACTCAGAGAGCATCAGGGACCCCACATGCTATTCTTTGAAATTACATGAGTGGACCCTCAAAGCAGTCCTGGGAATAGGAATATTTCTGCTTTCTCCATCTCTGCCTTGCTCCATCACTCTTTGGAGATGAAAAGAATGAGCTGTGTGAATCAGGAAATCAGCAAAGGTCAAAGAGATAAGCAAACACGGACTCCTCTTCAAAGCAAGCCATCTCTGAATTGGAGGATTTGGCATCTGAGAGAAATCTGGACTCCTAAAGTTATTAAAATGTATTAAAGGGAATTATCTGGTGACTTTGCAAGTTATGATTAGAATATCAAAAAAAAAAAAAAATAGAAGGGGAAATCTGAGGATTGAGAAAGTTAATTTATCCAGGCGCTGGAATCTCAAGAAGCGTTATGCATTTTTATTGCCTTCGGTATTAAATATCCAGCATTTTCCTCCCCACTTAAGCGAAGGGCTCAACTCCTTTCGTCCAAATTCCCTTGTTGATTTCCGCATTCACATTGCTATGCATTTGCTAATTAGATAGATGTCACTGCTTGAAACAATTAAGAAGCCTCTGGGGGTGTGTGAGAAATATAGAATATTCATGGCTCCCCTGATATGGATAACAGTAGAGATACTGACCAGAAAAAATGGGGAATAAGAGAATTGTTTTGAAGACCCAGGAGGAAGTTTTGTGAACATGACTTGGGGTAGTTCAGTTGTGGGAATGGACTGTGTGTCAGGCCTGCAAGAATCTTTTCATTAGGATCTTTGGCCTACCACGCTACCTGTTATTCTGCTATGTATTTTCTATGGTGGGAAAATGGGAGGGGGGATTGTATGGAGTTTGATGCTATGTAGCCATAACAACATTCCTTTCTAGAAAGCCAAGGTCATCCTTTGTCTTTGCACCTCTGCACCTGACTGGAACTGGATTGGTGGAAGCTGCCAGCATGGCAATGAAAGATTGGACCATGGGATGGACTTGTGGGTGTGGGGGCAGATCTTGAACTTTCAACTGGGTGGGGAAAACCGGGAAGCTTTCAGATTTGGATTTCCCCAGATGGGCCAACATGGCTCTCTTAATAAATTGAGCAATATTATGCCTTGGAATCTGATTTACTTTTGGATGCTATTTGGAAGTCTGACACTATGATGTAGAAACCTGTGCTGTATTGCATCTTAGGCAGATGTGTTAACCATTAAGCCACAAGGTTCTTCTCCTTATCAGCTGAGCCAGGAAGAAGCAGTGAACTTCCTCCCATATTTGGGCATACCAGGGGTTGTGACTTTAAAATATATACCTTTCTGCAATACAGCACAGGTTCTAATCCCAGTAAGGATATAGCTAGCTAATGAGAGCTAAATAGCTTGAAATAGATCTATACTAGTCTCCCTTTATTTATTTATCAGCACAAATACAACACAAATGTAACAAAGGCAACAGTAAAAATATTGGGTTTCTGTCTGGATGGTCTCTTGTGACGAGCCGATGGACAGAGAATGGAAGCAGTGAACTTTCTCCCATATTTGGGTATACCAGGGGTTGTGACTTTAAAATATATACCTTTCTCCCTGGCTCAGGATAAGGAGAAGAACCTTGTGGCTTAATGGTTAACACTTCTGCCTAAGATGCAATACAGCACAGGTTCTAATCCCAGTAAGGGTGTGGCTAGCTGATGAGAGCTAAATAGCTTGAAATAGATCTATACTAGTCTCCCTTTATTTATTTATCAGCACAAATAAAAAAACACACATATATATATATATGGAAATGTCATTTGAATGAAAAATTAGTCATGATTGTCCTAAAAGAGATCCTCAGAGGAGCTTTTTTTTCTTTTTTGAACTCTTCCAGAAAAGGAAGAAAAGACAGTGAGAACAATTAACCAGTGGAACAGCTTGCCTCAAGAACTTGTGAAGCATCACTGAAGGTTTTTAAGAAGAGACTGGACAGTCACTTATATGAAATGATCTGGGGTCTCCTGCTTGAACAGGGGTTGGACTATGAGCCCTCTGAGGTCTCTTCCAGCTCCATTTTGATTCAGAAGGGCTCTTGCATTCCTAATGAGTCGTGGTGGTGCAGTGGTTAGAGTACAGTACTGAAAGCTACTTCTGCTGACTGCTGGCTGTCCGTAGTTTGGCAATTCGAGTCTCACCACTCAAGGTTGACTTGTCAAGAGTTCATTGCATAAACTCAAATCCAGAAGAACACACAGATAATTGACGTAGCAGGATTCACTAACTTCTTTATATACATAAGAATAGATGAATAAATGTATACTATCAACAGGTGGTTCTTAAATAAACACATGGCAGGTGAGTTACAGGCAAACACAAGCAGTTAGCTTCATTTCAGCAGACAAGCCCAGGCAGACTGCTAGTTTACTTCTCAGAGCAGCAGACTGCTTCGGTTTCTGTTTCAATTCTCTGCACAGACTCAGAGCTGTTTCAGCTCCCATTGGCTGACTTAGTTGCTATGCCTATTCATTGGCTGAGCTCATTCCCATGTCTCTCCCAGTCATGAATATTTTTACATGACTCTGCCTTCCATCCCCCTGAGGTTGGAAAATGTGGACCCAGATTGTTGGGGGCAAGAGGCTGACTTTGTAAACAGCTTAGAGGGGGTTGTAAGGCACTGTGAAGTGGTATATAAGTCTAAGTGCTATCGCTATTGCTAACAGCGAGGAGGTTGAGAACAGAGCGTTGTGGTATTCCTTCTTGAAAACTCTCCCAGCAGAAGCTGCCAAGCCATCTATCTGAGATCCAGATGTTGTGGGTGCTTCCACAACATCTGGAGATTTTTAAGAAGAGGTTGGACAACCATTTGTCAGAAATGGTATAGGGTTTCCTGTCTGAACAGGGGGTTGGATTAGAAGATACACAGGGTCCCTTCCAAGTCTGCTATTCTGTTATTCTGTTAATCAAGGAGATAAATAACTTAGAACTAAGGAGACAATTCCCGACAGTGAGAACAAATAATCAGTAGAACCATTAAAGCTTGAGCTAGTCTACTTTACATAATAAAGGTAGTATTAGCCTTCCATAGAAACTCACCACATGGCATCTGGAAACTCAATCAAACTTGGGACTCAAAACAGAACCTAGATAGTTGCCCCTGCATGTCCCCATGGGAGTCGGACAACCAATCAGAATACATTTCTTACACAGGAACAGGAAACAAAGAGGTGGGGCTGAACAGTTTATAAAAATCCCAGCAAGCCCCTCCTTCTGTCTCTTTCCTTCTTCACCCAACATAGAAGCATGTGATCACCTTTTCTGTTCAGGGCTCAAGCCATGTGGTCCTGTCCACCATTAAACCATTTTTCCAAGCAGCCTCCATGTCTCCAGCGTCTTCCCCCCCCCCCCACTTGGAGCTGAACCCAGAAGGACATTTCTTCCAACAATCTCCTGCTTGGGCAGGGGGATGGACTGGAAGACCTCCAAGGTCCCTTCCACCTCTGTCATTCTGTTATTCGGAATAAACGGGGGCACTGTGAACCTGGAGCAGCCACATGGCGTAATGTGATGTTGGGGAGCTGGTCATTATGCCAGATCGGTGAGCGATAATGACAGACAGTGAACTGAAGCATCTTAATTAAAGTTGGAATGTGGCTCGAATGCAAGGGGAGAAATTAGCAGCTGAAGCATGGCTCCTGGGTGACCCGTTGATGTTAATCAATTGAGTCTCTCTTCCTAGATGGGCTTTATGAAAAATGAAAGAGAAGGGCAACGGCCAGGAACACCGACTGCCCAGTGAATCAATCCGACTCCTGGCAAACAAGAGAACATAAGATGGCAAAGCTCACTATTCCTGGTCATCCATTCTCTAAGTTAGATTGTGGGGGAATAAAGACTGTTGTTTTGTTTTTGAAAAATGTCCTTCCGAAATAAACAATCTTACTTACTTATTTGGAAGGTTTATACGGCCACCCGCTCACCTTTGGTGGCTCTGTAGCTTACAAACAATAAAAACATCATCATCATCATCATCATCATCATCATCATCATCATCATCATCATCGTCATCGTCATCATCACCTCCACCACCACCACCACCACCTCCATTTTAGCTATTGTCTATCCAGTACAGGGTAGGATAGGATAGGATAGGATAGGATAGGATAGGATAGGAGAGGAGAGGGGAGGAGAGGAGAGAAGAGAAGAGAAGAGAAGAGAAGAGAAGAGAAGAGAATAAGAATAGAAAATATGGAATGGAATGGAATAGAATAGAACAGAACAGAAATAGAAAGAATAGAATAGAATAGAATAGAACAGAAATAGAATAGAATAGAATAGAATAGAATAGAATAGAATAGAATAGAATAGAATAGAATAGAATAGAATAGAATAGAATAGAACAGAACAGAACAGAACAGAACAGAAATAGAAAGAATAGAATAGAATAGAATAAATAGAATGGAATGGAATGGAATGGAAAATAGAATAGAATATAGAACAGAATAGAAAAGAATACAATTCAGAAAGAATAGAATAGAATAGAACAGAAATAGAAAGAATAGAATAGAATAGAACAGAACAGAACAGAAATAGAAAGAATAGAATAGAATAGAATAGAACAGAACAGAAATAGAAAGAATAGAATAGAATAAATAGAATGGAATGGAATGGAAAATAGAATAGAATATAGAACAGAATAGAAAAGAATACAATTCAGAAAGAATAGAATAGAATAGAATAGAATAGAACAGAACAGAAATAGAAAGAATAGGATAGAATAGAATAGAATAGAACAGAACAGAAATAGAAAGAATAGAATAGAACAGAACAGAACAGAAATAGAAAGAATAGAATAGAATGGAATGGAATGGAAAATAGAATAGAATATAGAATAGAATAGAATTCAGAAAGAAGAGAAGAGAATAGAACAGAACAGAACAGAAATAGAAAGAATAGAATAGAACAGAGCAGAAATAGAAAGAATAGAATAGAACAGAACAGAAATAGAAAGAATAGAATAGAACAGAACAGAAATAGAAAGAATAGAATAGAACAGAACAGAAATAGAAAGAATAGAATAGAATAGAATAGAACAGAACAGAAATAGAAAGAATAGAATAGAATAGAATAGAACAGAACAGAAATAGAAAGAATAGAATAGAATAGAATAGAACAGAACAGAACAGAAATAGAAAGAATAGAATAGAATAAATAGAATGGAATGGAATGGAATGGAAAATAGAATAGAATATAGAACAGAATAGAAAAGAATACAATTCAGAAAGAATAGAATAGAATAGAATAGAACAGAAATAGAAAGAATAGAATAGAATAGAATAGAACAGAACAGAAATAAAAAGAATAGAATAGAATAGAATAGAATAGAATAGAATAGAACCGAACAGAACAGAAATAGAAAGAATAGAATAGAATAAATAGAATGGAATGGAATGGAATGGAATGGAAAATAGAATAGAATATAGAACAGAATAGAAAAGAATACAATTCAGAAAGAATAGAATAGAATAGAACAGAACAGAAATAGAAAGAATAGAATAGAATAGAATAGAACAGAAATAGAAAGAATAGAATAGAATAGAATAGAACAGAACAGAACAGAACAGAAATAGAAAGAATAGAATAGAATAGAATAAATAGAATGGAATGGAATGGAATGGAAAATAGAATAGAATATAGAACAGAATAGAAAAGAATACAATTCAGAAAGAATAGAATAGAATAGAACAGAACAGAACAGAAATAGAAAGAATAGGATAGAATAGAATAGAATAGAACAGAACAGAAATAGAAAGAATAGAATAGAACAGAACAGAACAGAAATAGAAAGAATAGAATAGAATGGAATGGAATGGAAAATAGAATAGAATATAGAATAGAATAGAATTCAGAAAGAAGAGAAGAGAATAGAACAGAACAGAACAGAAATAGAAAGAATAGAATAGAACAGAGCAGAAATAGAAAGAATAGAATAGAACAGAACAGAAATAGAAAGAATAGAATAGAACAGAACAGAAATAGAAAGAATAGAATAGAACAGAACAGAAATAGAAAGAATAGAATAGAACAGAACAGAAATAGAAAGAATAGAATAGAATAGAATAGAACAGAACAGAAATAGAAAGAATAGAATAGAATAGAATAGAACAGAACAGAACAGAACAGAAATAGAAAGAATAGAATAGAATAGAATAAATAGAATGGAATGGAATGGAATGGAAAATAGAATAGAATATAGAACAGAATAGAAAAGAATACAATTCAGAAAGAATAGAATAGAATAGAATAGAATAGAATAGAACAGAACAGAAATAGAAAGAATAGGATAGAATAGAATAGAATAGAATAGAATAGAATAGAATAGAATAGAATAGAACAGAACAGAACAGAACAGAAATAGAAAGAATAGAATAGAACAGAACAGAAATAGAAAGAATAGAATAGAACAGAATAGAATGGAATGGAAAATAGAATAGAAAACAGAAGAGAAGAGAACAGTTCGAAGGGACCTTGGAGGTCTTCTAGTCCAACCCCATAACTTCTTGTCCTACCCTCAAGTGCTTTGGAGAATAGCTTGACCCCCATCTTCTTTGGGGCAGCCTTATTGGAACCTTGCTGTCATGCCTCCCCTAGTCCTTCTTTTCATCAAACTAGACAAACCCAATCCCAGCCCCATTGCAGTACTCAAGATGGGAGATGACCACAGTTCAACCTCACCATCCATCCCTTCACAGCCTCCAAGCTCTGCAAGAAGGAAGCCTTCCCTTATAACAGCCTTAACGTATAATAAAAGGTCTACTTTCTCTTTTCCGCGGTACATTCAGTTTCTCCACACACAGGTCCATAAGTCGCTACCATCTCATTTCCATTCGGAGGGTGAAGGACAATTCTGAACAATGACACTCTGTGAAATTGTTGGCCGTACAGCTTGGTTTGGGCAGCTGATGATTTGACATAGACATCGAAAGCTCACAGATCACAAAATATAGCTAATCCTGTCCATCCTCCCCCCCCCCCCGTGCCCTTAAAAGTGGTGTGTTGGATGGAGGGAGGAGTAGAAGGAAAGATAGGAAGGAGAGGAGAAAGGAGAGGAATAGGAGAAAGGGAAAGGCAGAGGAAGAATGGGAGGGAATGTAAGAGTAGGAAAGAGGGGAGGAATGGGAAGAAGAGGGGAAGGGTAAAGGGGAGGAAGGGGAAGGAGAGAAGAAAGAGAAGAAAGGGGGGTAGGAAGGAGGGAGGGAAGGAGGGAGGGAAGGAAGGAGGGAAGGAAGGAGGGAAGGAAGGAGAGAAGAAAGGAGGGAAGGAAGGAGGGAATGTAGGAGAGAAGGAAGGGGGAAAGGAAGGAGAGAAGGAGAAAAGAAAGGAGGGAAGGAAGGAAGGAGGGAAGGAAGGAGGGAAGGAGAGAAGGAGGGAAGGGGAAGGAGGGAGGGAAGGAAGGGGAGTAGGAGAGAAGAAACGAGGGAAGGAAAGAGGGAGGGAGGGAAGAAGAAGTAGGACCGTTGTAAGATAAGATGGATCTATGGGATGATAAAAAAGCAATCTTCAAGTATATTGTCAACAGTAGGGAATAATTGTTACATATTATTAATAACAGTTATGAGATCATATAATTGTGAATGTATATATGAAATTGATAAAATAAAATAAATTAAAAAAAGTGGTGTATGTGTGTGTGTGTGAAGAATACAACAGACCCAGTGTAAAAATGCACTTATTTAATTAAACAGAATAGTAGAACAACAGAACTGGAAGGGATCTTGGAGGTCTTCTAGTCCAACCCCCTGCTCAAGCAGGAGACCCCATACCAGCGATGGTGAACCTTTTAGGCACCAAGTGCCGAAACTGCATGCACACATGCCCACACTGAAAGGTGTGTGCATGCGTTCATGCGTGAGCATGCACAGGCATCCACAGCCAGGCACTGACACATGCAGGGACATGCGCGTGGATATGCATGCATGCGCAGCAGAGCCCCCAAAATCAGCTGGTCAGCAGGAGGCAGGGCATCCCAACACTGGCACCGTGGCAAAAGATAAGATTTGCAGCCTTTTGGAGGGTCCAGGTGACCTTAACGACTTGCTAAGATAATGCAAGAATGCAAATGACCAGCTGTCTGCAAGGACCATAAATCCTTTTTCATTCAGTCAGAGCTGAAGAAGCTTCTTGGATGAGAAGCAAAATGTCTCCAAAGAAAAACCAGAACATCCAGTTGCCTGTTTTAAAAAAGCATGTTCGAGACTCCAGTGTTGGAGGAGGACCCACAACTTCTGGAGGAATGTCATTCCACTGGTTGGTTGTTCTCAGGAGTCAGGAAATTTCTCCTTAGTTCTAGATTGCTTCTCTCTTTGTTTAGTTTCCATCCATTGTTTCTTGTCCTGACTTATAGAGCTTTGCAAAATAGGTTGACCGCTGTCTTCTTTGTGGAAGCCCCTTAAATACTGGACTACTGCTTCATTAAGGTAAGGTAAAGTTAAAGGTTCCCCTCGCACATTGGTTCTAGTCCTTCCTGACTCTAGGGGGTGGTGCTCATCTCCGTTTCAAAGCCGAAGAGCCAGCGCTATCCGAAGACATCTCCGTGGTCATGTGGCCGGCATGACTAAACGCCAAAAGTGCACAGAACACTGTTACCTTCCCACCAAAGGTGGTTCCTATTTTTCTACTTGCATTTTTACCTGCTTTCGAACGGCAGAAGCTGGGGCAAGTCATGGGAGCTCACTCTGTTACGCGGCGCTAGGGATTCAAACTCCCGACCTTCTGATCGACAAGCTCAGCATCTTAGCCACCGAGTCACCGTGTCCCTTCATCAAAGTAGACATACCCAATTCCTGCAATGGTCCCTTTTATTTTTTAGACTCAAATCCCTTAATCCTCTTTGTTGCTCTTCTCTGCACTCTTTCTAGAGCCTCAAAGGCTTTCTTACATCGTGGCGACCAAAACTGGGAGGATCCTGAGTTCTTTTGATGCTTTGAAAGGATTCCGTCTCTGTCCTAGATCCTGACCCGCGAGGTCGCTCCTTCAAACTGATGCTCATTAAAAGCCGAGATGAAAAGCGATCCAGCAACTTGACCTCAGATAGTGTAGCTAAAAGGGGGAAAAAAAGGCCCTAGCCATTATTTTTAGTTCAACTTCCAATGAGTAGGTGACTCAGGGCTGTGAGGATTTGTGGTTGACACTCAATAGAAGCAGCCTCTCGGGTTTTTGACAAATCCCATCTTGAGCCAAGGAGAGAAACAGATATTGATCCTAAGTGTACCTAATTCAACTCTTCACTTGTAATCCCTAGAGAAAATGCCTTCTATGACCGGAGGGCGTTCAATATCCCCCCCCCCCCCAATCTTGTAAAATAAACAGCAGTTATTTCAGTGTGTCTCCAGGTATCGGGAGCAACACTGTAAGTAAACATATTACTGTTTGTGGGGTTTTAAGGGTCCCGCTTCCTCTTATTTTCCCTCGTTTTTGATTCTATTGTTACCATTGACACATTCTCTCTCTCTCTCTCTTCCTCCCTCCCTCCCTTTCTACTTTCTTTCTCTCTCTTTCTCTCTGTGTGTCACTCTCTTTCTCTTTCTCTCATTCTCTCTCTGTCTCTCTTTATCTCTCTGTCTCTCTTCCTCTCTTTCTTTCTCTCTCCTTCTCTCTCCCTCTCTCTCTTTCTCTCTCTGTCTCTCTCTCTCTGTCTCTTTCTGTCTCTTTCTGTCTCTCTGTCTCTGTTTCTCTCTGTGTGTCTCTGTTTCTCTGTCTCTCCCTTTCTCTCCCTTTCTCTCTCTCTCTCTCTTCCTCCCTCCCTCCCTTTCTACTTTCTTTCTCTCTCTTTCTCTCTGTTTGTCACTCTCTTTCTCTTTCTCTCATTCTCTCTCTGTCTCTCTCTTTATCTCTCTGTCTCTCTTCCTCTCTTTCTTTCTCTCTCCTTCTCTCTCCCTCTCTCTCTTTCTCTCTCTGTCTCTCTCTCTCTGTCTCTTTCTGTCTCTTTCTCTCTCTGTCTCTGTTTCTCTCTGTGTGTCTCTGTTTCTCTGTCTCTCCGTTTCTCTCCCTTTCTCTCTCTCTCTCTCTTCCTCCCTCCCTCCCTTTCTACTTTCTTTCTCTCTCTTTCTCTCTGTTTGTCACTCTCTTTCTCTTTCTCTCATTCTCTCTCTGTCTCTCTCTTTATCTCTCTGTCTCTCTTCCTCTCTTTCTTTCTCTCTCTTTCTCTCTCCCGCTCTCTCTTTCTCTCTCTGTCTCTCTCTCTCTCTGTCTCTTTCTGTCTCTTTCTGTCTCTCTGTCTCTGTTTCTCTGTCTCTCCCTTTCTCTCCCTTTCTCTCTCTCTCTCTCTTTCTCTCTCTGTCTCTGTCTCTCTCTCTCTCCCCCTCGAGCTAATTAAATATGTTTATATGACATGTGTAACGTGAGTTAACTCCTAAGGGGAAGAGAGGTTGTGCAACGCATTGAACCAGAAGCAACCAAGTAGAGTGGATTTATATAATGCCCTAATTCACCCCCCAACACCCCCGAAACAGCCAAAGTTAAAACTAACCAAGCTTTGCTCCTTGTGTTGTGTTAATGTGGCTGCTTGGCTGTTAAGTGACCTAATTAAATCCACTCTGCAAACCCGGCTAATGTGCATGATACGACCTGGATGAATCCAGTTATCATTCTCTGTCTTTCGTCTCGTCACAAGAGACCATCCAGACAGAAACCCAATTGTGACGAGCCAAAGGACAGAGAATGGAAGTAGTGATATTTGGGCATACCGGGGGTTGTAACTCTAAATAGATACCTTTCACCCTGGCTTGGCTGATAAGGAGTCGAACTCTGTGGCATAGTGGTTAACACATCTGCCTAAGATGCTATACAGCACAGGTTCGATTCCCAGTAAGGGTATGGCTAGCTGATGAGAGCTAAATAGTTTGAAATAGATCTATACTAGTCTCCCTTTATTTATTTATCAGCACAAATATAATTAATGTAACAAAAAGGCAACAGTAAAAAATATTGGGTTTCTGTCTGGATGGTCTCTTGTGATGAGCCGAAGGACAGAGAATGGAAGTAGTGATCTTCCTCCCATATTTGGGCATACCAGGGGTTGTGACTTTATATATATATATATATATATATATATATATATATATATATATATATATATATATATATATATGTGTGTGTGTGTGTGTGTGTGTGTGTGTGTGTGTGTGTGTGTGTGTGTGTGTGTGTATGTATGTGTATGTATGTATGTATGTATGTATGTATATGTGTGTGTGTGTGTATGTATGTATGTATGTATGTGTATATATATATATCTGGCCTGACAGCTGTCCAAATCAGAAGTAGGTTGTGGCTTTCGGGGTTTTTTTAGAAATAGGACCACACTAAATTACTGAAAATTATTCCTCTCCGAGGAATCAAAGTAGTGTTTATGCTGAATCAATTATATAGCTGTGTCTTTATCTTTGTCTATAATTATTGATAATGTGATAGACCAATATGTCTAGTAACAAGCCACAATAGATTGGGAGAGAATTGTCTGGTGGAAAAATCCCACCCTAATTCAAGGGAAAACTGTGGTTATTATCTATTTCCTCTGAATACTTTAAAGTCGCTTCCCGGGTATATATTTTCATGGACGGTTTCGTGATAGTAACTGACAAAGGCTTAATAATCAAAAGTCCTGAGTTAGCAAATGTTTTCTAATTTTAATAACTTCTCGTTGTAATTACCAAGGCTTGGAGTGAAATGATTTAATTAGAAAGTAATCAAGAAGTGTCGACTGTTAATTGAAGGAATTATAAAAGATCTACATTTTTAATATATTTCCGGAGTAATAACACTGTAGTTTACCGTAATTATTATTTTTTTTTCAAGGCAGGCTGATGAGAAAAGTTTGATGCCCAAACAAGAGTTGTGAAATCATCCTAAGCAGTCTGTCTCAGAAATCACTGGGTTTTGCAGATATTAGCTGAATTCGGACAAACCTTTTAGCTCAGTTGCCTGAAAAGAACAGTAGGGATGTGTGTGACATGATAACAGTGTTCCAATATCTCCGGGGTTGCCCCAAAGAAGAGGGAGTCAAGCTATTCCCCAAAGCACCTGAGGGCAGGACAGAAGCAATGGGTGGAACTAATCAAGGAGAGAAGCAAACTAGAACTAAGTGCTGAAGAAGCTTCTTGGATGAGAAGCAAAACATCTTCAAAGAAGATTTAGAGCCGAGGGTGGCGCAGTGGTTAAATGCAGCACTGCAGGCTACTTCAGCTGACTGCAGTTCTGCAGTTCGGCTGTTCAAATCTCACCGGCTCAGGGTTGACTCAGCCTCCCATCCTTCCGAGGGGGGTAAAATGAGGACCCGGATTGTTGTTGGGGGCAATATGCTGACTCTGTAGCAATAGCAATAGCAATAGCAATAGCAGTTAGACTTATATACCGCTTCATAGGGCTTTCAGCCCTCTCTAAGCGGTTTACAGAGTCAGCATATTGCCCCCAACAACAATCCGGGTCCTCATTTTACCCACCTCGGAAGGATGGAAGGCTGAGTCAACCCTGAACCGGTGAGATTTGAACAGCTGAACTGCAGAACTGCAGTCAGCTGAAGTAGCCTGCAGTGCTGCATTTAACCACTGCGCCACCTCGGCTCTGTAAACCGCTTAGAGAGGGCTGAAAGCCCTATGAAGCGGTATATAAGTCTAACTGCTATTGCTATTGCTAAAAAACAGAAATCCTCTTGAAAAATTACTTTTGGGACAACCATGACCTGGATGACTAGACATAATCAAGGAGAGAACCAACTTAGAATTTAAAAAGATGTTGAGATTCTAAAAAGAAGTTGCAGAGAAGAGCAACAAAGATGATTGGAGGCTAAAACATATGAAGAATGGTTGCAGGAACTGGATATGTCTAGTTAATGAAAAGAAGGACCAGGGGAGACATGATAGCAATGTTCCAATATCTCAGGAGTTGCCACAAAGAAGAGGGAGTCAAGCTATTCTCCAAGGCACCTGAGGGCAGGACAAGATGCAACGGATGGAAACTAATCAAGGAGAGAAGCAACTTAGAACTAAGGAGAAATTTTCCAACTGTGAGAACAATTAACCAGTGGAACAACTTGCCTCCAGAAGTTGTGATTGCTCACTGGAACACTGGAAGTTTTTAAAGAAGAGACAGGATAACCATTTGTCTGAAGTGGTGTAGGGTTTCCTGCCTAAGCAGTGGGTTGGACTAGAAGACCTCCAAGGATTAGGATTAGGATTTGGATTTATTTCATTTATATGCCGCCCTTTTCCCCGAAGGGGACTCACACAACAACCATACCATTCGAGAAGGGGGGCAAAGCTCTTTAGCCCCAGGCCTGTTGGAACAGCCAGGTTTTAAGGGCTTTGCGGAAGGCCTGGAGGGTGGTGAGGGTTCGAATCTCCACGGGGAGCTCGTTCCAGAGGGTCGGAGCAGCCACAGAGAAGGCCCTCCTCCGGGTAGTCGCCAGTCGGCATTGGCCGGCGGATGGAATTCGGAGGAGGCCTAATCTGTGGGATCTGATCGGTCTATTGGAGGTAATTGGCAGCAGGTGGTCTCTCAAGGTCCCTTCCAACTCTGTTATTCTATTCTATTCTGAGGAGAAATTCCAAGAACTCAGAAGAAATTTCCTAAAAGTAAGAACAATCAATCAGTGGGATGACTTGTCTCCCGAAGTTGTGGGTGCTGTCGGTTTAACTCACTTCGGTGAGTGCACACTTTGTGTGCATGCATGCACAGCACTGAAAATGTAGCATTTACAACCTCAGCTGCCTACCTTCCAATTCAACAATAGTAAGTAAAACAGCAAGGTGGGGGGAATCAGCTGAGCCATGCGATTGAGGTGAGCTAGAAAGCAGGAAATAAAGGACAGGATAGGACAGGGGTGGGTGGGTGGGGCCAGCTCAGTGGTGGGATTCAGCCGGTCCGCACCTACCCGGGAGAAACGGTTGCTAACTTTCTAAGCACTTCGGAGAACCGGTTGTTGGAAGAAATCTGCTTTTGGTTTTTTTCCCCACTTTACAGGGCTAATCCTGTAAGGAAGGCAGGAAGGAGACATTCTGGTGTTGTTTCTAGCCTGATCTTATTGCCCTGCTTACAGAAACTGCCTCTCCAATTAACCCTTATTGCATTGTAACAGCTAAGGCAAAGCACCTATCGAAGTGAGTGATGCTGAGTTGGCCACACCCACCCAGTCACATGACCACCAAGCCACGCCTACCCAGCTGGTCATTAGGGCAGAGAACCGGTTGTTAAATTATTTGAATCCCACCACTGGGCCAGCTGATCATCAGTGCTACCGGTTCGTCCGAACCGGTCCGAGCCAGCTGAATACCACCTCTGATGCTCCAACACCAGACGTTTTCTAAGAAGAGATTGGACCACCATGTGTCCAAACTACAAAGTTCTGCATTGGTTTCTCTCTGGTCACCTTCGGCAGGTAATTGGGTGGAAGGGGGAGATATGGCATCTGTGCTTGCTCCATGAGACCTCAGGTTGGCCCAGAAGTGCATCAAAGTCCTGTCCCAGTGACTGGAAGCTGCGTTGACGGGAGAGAAGAGGCTTCAACCAAACCTAGTTAGACAATGCAGCCCTTGTATATAGGGAGCGTCCCATATGCCTTGGACCTAACTGCAATGACTCATGTCCTTAGCATTGGCCAAGTATGTGATCTGCATCTGCCATCAAAATCCACCTGGAAGCTTCAGATGGTTCAAAATGCAGTAACTCTTGGGATTGATGGTTGAGCAAACAATAGGGTTGGCTTCCCGTTCGGCGCTGGGTGCAGTTCAAAACGCTGGCAATCCTCTAGAAAGCCCTTTATGGCTTTGGCACCTGGTGATCTGCAGGACAATATCGCTCTCTACCAGGACTGCATTAGTCCCACGATTTTGTTTCTGCCAGGAGAAGCAGCTGGTTGTTCTCTGTGGTTGGGAGATGAGGTGGTAGAAGCCTTGTTTTCCCCACCTTTGGAAGGTCCTCCCATTTGCTTGTCTCCGTATTATTTGCCTTCTGTGCCTGTAAAATACAGATATCATCAGAGGTGTATTCAAAATAAAAATTATATGTTTTAAAAAAGAGATGAAGATGGAGCTGATTTGGAAAGCTTTTGGGTCCTGGTGCCATGTCATTTGTGTTTGGGCTTGTTCTGGTCTTAATTTGATGATATTTATCGTGTTTTTATACCGTGTTAGCTGCCAAGCGTCTTGCGATTCTGGTGGTGTAGAACTATGATAAATAAATAAATTGCCTTCAAGCAAGAGCAATATTAAAATGAATCCGGTAATCAGGTGAAGTTCTCAAGACCATGTAAATTTAAGAGGAAGGAAGTGGGGCTTTCAATACGTTGCACATTTAATAAAGGAAACAGAGTCTCTGCTTGCTCTTCTTCTTCCATGTCTACTTTCCTTTTTAGTTGTCTTCCTCTCTTCATGGTCAGGGAAAAGAAAGGTGATGAAAACTTTCAGGATAACAAAAATATGGGGTTGTTTTCTCTAGGAAAAAGAGAGCAATAGCAATAGCAATAGCAGTTAGACTTATATACCGCTTCATAGGGCTTTCAGCCCTCTCTAAGCGGTTTACAGAGTCAGCATATCACCCCCAACAACAATCCGGGTCCTCATTTTACTCACCTCGGAAGGATGGAAGGCTGAGTCAACCCTGAGCCGGTGAGATTTGAACCGCCGAACTGCAGAACTGCAAAACTGCAGTCAGCTGAAGTAGCCTGCAGTGCTGCATTTTAACCACTGTGCCACCTCGGCTCATAGAGAGAGAGAGAAGAGGGAGAGAGAAAGAGAAATAGGGAGAAAGAGAAAGAAAATAAAGAGAGGAAAAGAGAAAAAGAAAGAGGAAAAGAAAGATAAAGAGGGAGAAAGACAGAAAAACAGAAAGAGAAGGAAAAAGAAACAGAGAGAGTGAGTGAAGGCAAAAGAATAAGAGAAAAAGAAAGAGAAAGAGAGAGATGGAAAAAGAGGGAGAATGAGAGAAACAGAAAGAGAAGGAAACAGAAAGAGGGAGAAAGAATAAAAGAAAGAAAGAAAGAAAAAGAAAGAAAGGAGGAAACAGAAAGGAGAGAATGAATGAAAGGAAGGATGGAAGGGAAAGAGAGTTAGGGGAAAGACAGAGAGAAACAGAAAGAGGAAACAGAAAGAGAAAGAAAGAAAAAGAGAATGAGAAAAAAGAGAATGAGAAAGAGGGAAAAAGAGAGATGGAAACTGAAAGAGAGAGAAAAAGAAAGAGAATGAATGAATGAAAGAAAGAAAGGGAAAGAGTTAAAGAGAAAAAGAGGAAAACTGAGAAACAGAAAGAAAGGAAACATAAAAAAGAGAGAGAAAAACAATGAGAAAAAAATGAATATAATAAAGAATGAGAGAGAGAGAAAGAAACAGAAAGAGAGAGAGAAAGACAATGTGTGTGGGAGAGAAATGAGAAAAGAAGACAGACAGACAGAGACAGACAAGACAGATAGAAGGTTAGCCAATTTAAAGTTATTTTTTAACTTCTCAGGTGATCCTTGTCCATCTTGGCCCACTGTCCAAA